>NW_007217882.1:67021-71337 GCF_000164805.1 Carlito syrichta
CGTGGTAGTACATGCCTGTAGATCCAGCTACTTGGAAGCCTGAGGCGGAAGGATCGCCGGAGCCCAGCAGGTCGAGGCTGCGGTGGCTGGGAGCAGCCACTGCACTCCAGTCTGGGTGACAGAGTGAGACTCCAACTCAAAAAAAAAAAAAGTCAGTAGCAACATAGACAGATACCCAGGACCTTGTATAAGGTGAATGCAACACAAAAATGTTTTCTTTGGTATTCCTAAAAGTATATAAACAGGGAATTTTCACCTAACCAAGTTGCCACTGAAGACTAAAGGAGGTCAGATATTTTGGAAAAGAGACTATGGGTCCCTCAAGTAGAAGAGCCCTAGGACAGAACCCAGAGAGTCTCATTTGTTTCAGGGTTTGGGGTCTATTCTTGTTAACTCAGGTTTTTGTCCAAATGTTCACATCTTTGGGAAACACTTTCAGAGATACGCACTGAAATAATATTTTACCAGCTATCTGGGTCCTTAGCCCAACCTAATTGACACGTAAAATTAACCATCACAAATTCACTACTTATCAACCTAGCACCAACATATATCTTTTTACACCATACTTAATATTTAAGTAAAATCAATAACAAGATCTTGATTCTGCTTGATATCATACAACTATCCTGCCTAAGCTAAAAACTTACTGATTTCTTCCCCAGAGAAAGAGGTAAAGTCCTTGAGTAATGTTTCCTTTTCTCCTGATATCCAGTAACAAATGACATTACATAAAATTACTGATGCTAGCATTCTGATGTAAGGTCAATATATTTTATATGATAAGAGAATAAATAAAACAAAGATCACATTCACATATTAAAAAAAAAAGAAGTAAATAGTCATAACAACTTTGTCCCTTTCCACAGTTGGTCACATGTTGAAGCTGGTATATATAACTATCATTTTTTACTACCTATTCTTGACTTTAGTAAGAACCTTGGTTGGTTTTACATCTTTCCCTGACAAGGTAACAAAACTTACATTCATAACATTTCCAGGCCTTTTGTAATCCTACCCGGATTGAGTAGTTGTAGTTTTCTATTGACCTTAATCACAGGGAATGGTAGTATTAACAGATGTCCTAGAGGTCCCTGAATATCAGGCATATTCCTCATTATCCTCATTGAGGAATATCTGCCTGATCTCTCCTTGGTAGGTTGAATCAGGCACTGCACCCAACTCCCTCTTTGGCTTATTACTCATAGACATACTAAGTCCAATGTGGCCAGGGGCAGTCTTTTTTTTTTTTTTTTTTTTGGCAGTCCTAATGTCCAGTTCAATATAATCATTGCTGTGTCTCCTAGTGGAACCTTGAACCAAAACCTCTAGGCCAGCAGACTATAAAGTTGTGAGGAAAGAGGACAACTTTGCTGGTGGGTCACTATATGATAATAGCAACTGGTACCACTATCATT
This sequence comes from Carlito syrichta, assembly GCF_000164805.1. Taxonomy (NCBI): domain Eukaryota; kingdom Metazoa; phylum Chordata; class Mammalia; order Primates; family Tarsiidae; genus Carlito; species Carlito syrichta. The sequence goes on from NW_007217882.1 coordinate 68,440, forward strand.
TATATCCTCTTATTTCTGGATTCATGAATTCTGACTGTAAGAGAAACCATACTTTCTACTAGATACTGATTCAGAGCACATGCAGCCATGTTGAGAATGTTGCCTCAGCTCTGCGTTATTGCCACCTACCTGGCTCTGTAACAGACTTCCAGAGACTACTCAACATTGGTATCAAGTCAGTTGTTTCATGAGGTGGGGAAACATGGTAATATTATAAATTCCATGAGTATGGGCCTATTGTCACACTTCCTTGCCTCTGAAGTCAGTTCTTTTACCAAAAATCTTACTTTGTTTGGCATAGCATAACTGTAAATAAGACATTCAATCAGTCCACAGATGGAAGCTTTGGCAGAAGCATTAAATGCACATCCAAAGTAAGTGTCATTGCTGTACAAACAATACACAGCCCCTTTGATGACAGAAGGCATTCAATGGACTCAATCTACTAATTGATCACTCTGGGGAATTGTGCCATTGTGAACTCAGTGTTCATTTCCGCTGCTGGCAGATTGGGAACTTAGGTGTGGCCATAGCCAGGACAGTCTTGGTGAGTGAAAGTTCATATCCTTAAGCCCATGCCTAGCCCTATCCCTGTTACCATAGCCACTTTATCACTCATTAGACAATGACAGAAGGGGCTGGGAAATAGGTTGATTGATACCTTGCCCATTTGATTATTAAAATTCTCCATTGATGAGACTACTGGATGGTGAGCATTCCCATGGGACCCATTAATGTGTATATAATTGCACATTTGGCTATTTCTCCTTCCATGCAAAGTGGACAACCAGGTGTACTGTTGGAAACTCTGCTCACTGGGAGGATTGGACTTCACCTTTATAGGGATGTAGTGCTGAGCTGTTCACTTTTTGGTAGTCTCTGCATATCATGCAGGATCATATGTTAACAGTCCTCAATCCTCTCTTTCTTTGTCAACTAGTCATAAGAAACTTATGAGCTCACAGGTGCAGGCTAGAAAAGAGAAGGGATTGTAGCAGCAGTGGAAATCATGAGCATTAGGGCCACTTCTTTATGTAACGTATTCATGCCCTCAGGGTATGTTTAGGCCTAGTCAAGTATACATCACTTTATTTTAATGATGAAGTGCTATTGTGCATGCCTCACTTAATGGCTTTTTGGGTTAGATAAATCCTAGTTTATAATGGATAGCACAGGTCGTCTGGTAGCTTGGTGGCACATGATCAATAATTCAGTCTTTACTAAGTCCCAAGAGTAGGCTAAGGTTTGTTCCTCTAAAGGGGAAAAGTTATTCACAGAAGATGTCAGAACTTCGCACCAAAATGATCAAAGCTACACTGTCGTAATGAGCCTATAGAGAACTTCCAAAAATTCCAAATGACATCTTTGCTGCCATTGATATTTCAAACACCATTAGATCTACTGGATTATATGGCTCATGTGGCAGAGCAGCTTGTGGGAAAATCTGGGTTCATTAAAGAGCCTTCTCTTTTTCTGTACCCCACTGAGAACTAGCAGCCTTTGGGGACACTTGGAAAATGGGCGGGGCCAGAGTAATTCATACACATGAGAAGTATGTTGATTCCCAGATCTCAAGAACTCTACTAGGTATGGTACTTTTTTTTTCTAGTTGCAAAAGAAGACAGACGAGACAACTTAGAAGGAATATTTTAGCATACTCCACACTCCTGAACCTCTAGAAATCACTGAGGTGAAGTCATGCATTTTTATTGGGGGGAGGTTACTTCTCTCATTCTGACATGTAAATGTTTTACTAATAAATCCAGAGTAGTTGCTAATTTTTGCTCACTAGGTGTAATCAGCATAATGTTATTGATGTGATAAACAACTGATATCTTGTGGAAGGAAAATGCCACCAAGATTTTTGGGTACTAAATTATGACCTAGATCTAGAGAGTTGATATATACTGAGGTAAGACAGTGAAGTGTGTAGATGGCTTTGCCAGCTGAAAGCAAGCTGCTTCTGATGGGACTTGTGGGCCACTATGGAGCAAAAACATATCAGGGGATATGTTAATTAACTCAAGCAATGAAACTACATCTAGTAAAGCAGCTGCAATTGGAGTCATTGCCCAGTTAAGCTAATTGTAATCCACGATCATTTTCCAAAATCCATTCATCGTCTGCATAGTCCATATAGGCAAGTTGAATATGGATGTAATGTGAATCATAACCCCTGTATCTTTCTTTCTTTTTTTTTTTAATTATTTTTTATTATGGTTTTGCCCCTGTATCTTTCAAGTCACTGATGATAGCACCAATTTCTCAAATCCCTCCAAGAATGTGGTATGTTTTTGTTTTATTATATTCCAATGTAGGGGCAGTTCTAGTGACTTCCACAGGATAGTAGATGGATAATGCAGAATAGAAAACTAACACTAGAACATCACAGTTATAATTATTTTTGGTAAGTCTTACTGATGAATAAAAAATTCTGGGTGCCACTTAATGTTGAAACTATATTTGCATATTCTCAAAATATCTATTTTCAAATATTTATAACACTTATTTGCCTTTATTTTCTTATGACTATGACTATTTAAAGCAAAATTTATAACATCACATTTTTTTGTGATATTTATAATGTGCAGATATAAAACTTATAACCATAGCATAAAGGATAAAAGGAGATAAATGGAACTGTTTTATAGCAACCATTTATTTTAAATTTATTAAAATAATACAGTAGTGACTCTGAGTAGATTGTGATATGTTAAAGATGTAAGTTTTAGTCCTTGAAGCAACCATGAAAAATAACAAAGATACAATATTTAAATCATAAAAAATAAATTTAATACAAAATTGTTAGGTTTGGAGGGAAGCAGCACCAACCTTCCCCCATATGCCCCTCCACCCACGGATCCCCTATGCGCCCCTCCACCCCAAGCCCACATCCGC
>NW_007217882.1:71357-128793 GCF_000164805.1 Carlito syrichta
TCGCTTGAAGCTTCCCGGAACCTGCCACCAGCTGCTGTGAAGGGCCAGACAGGGACCTTCCAGCCCACGCCAGGCATGACGTTTCCAGTCCATGCTGGATGTGACGCTTTGTCTCCCTGCTTCGCTGCCGCCCCCAACACCCACCCAGATACAGCACCCTTAAAAATCCGAGCCACCCCTCCTTGAGCGTGACTCCCCTGGCCCATCTTCCAGGACCACGGGGCCTTGCCTAGGAATTTCTCCCCCAACAAATGCTCCGTTTATACTGGCCCTTTGTCCTGTGCCTCTTTCGGTATCTCCAAACATTACATCTTGGTGCCGAAACCTGGGAGGTGACTGAGCCACGCAGCCCTCACCTCCCAGCTCAGGGGCCTCCCGCCTGGACGCCTCCGGCGGAACTGTGGATCTCTGACCCACTCCTCCACTCAGACTTTCATGAGGTGAATTCCCCCTGTGTCGGTCTCTCTTTCCCCCTCCGGGCCTTCCTATCAGAAGTCACAGCTGTGCTAGGGAAAGCCGTCCCGTCAGCGATAAATCCTGCGGATGCCCTGTTTATCCTGACCTTCAGTCTGTCCGGCTGGTCTTTACTTGAATTGGGACACCATTTCAGACTCAGACAGGCCCCAGAAATTTAGATTGATATGGGTAACCAACCTTCCAAATCTAATTCTAAGACGCCTCTGGGCTATCTTCTCAGTAATCTCGACAAATTGGGATTAATCCCGGACATTTGACGCAAATGCCTAATCCATTTCTACACTGTGGCCTGGTCTCAGTATAGACTGGATAATGGGTCCAAATGGCCACCCGAGGGAACTTTTGATTTTAGCATCCTCACTGACTTGGATGATTTCTGCAAACGCAGTGGAAAATGGTCGGAGATTCCCTATGTTCAGGCCTTCTGGCACCTGCGCTCCCGTCCTTCCCTGTGTCCGTATTGTTCCACAACCTAAATCTTGCTGGCAAAGGGAAGCCCCCTTCCCCTTCCTATGCCCCAGCACCCCCACCCAAGTATGACAAGCCTCTCCCACCTGATCCGGAGTCTTCCCCCCTCATAGATCTTCTGGAAGACTTAACTGTGCCAATCCCTCGTCCTCCAAATCCTCCTCCTCCTCCTTCTTCCAACCCGCCTCCATACAACCTGCCCTCTCTCTATCCCCATCTTCCTCCTTTGCCTTCCGACTCTCCCCTTCCACTGCTCTCCCTCCCCTCCCCAGTCAGTGCACATACCCGTTTGCATTGCGTGGACCACCCTCCCCACCCCCTTGCTCCTGTGCCCATTTATCCTCTCTGAGAGGTTGCTGGCCCAGATGGCATTGTGCGTGTACAGGTCCCTTTTCCTTTGGCCAACTTATCTGCCATTGCAAAATGATTGGAGTCGTTTTCTGCCAACCCTACTGCCTTTGCCAAAGAGTTCTGTTACCTTACTCAGGCTTATGATCTAACATGGCATGATATTCATGTTATCTCTACTTCCACCCTCACTCCTGACGAATGGGATCATATCATGGCTGCTTGCTCAGGAGTATGCAGATAAAGTCCATCTAATGGACAACACGCAGCCAGTGGGGGCCGAGGCAATCCGGCAATGGACCCCGTTGGGACTACCAAGCCGGCCACATAAGATGTAGACGTAGAGATGACATGATATGGTGCATTCAGGCGGGACTCGAGGCAGCGTCTCAAAAAGGTGAATTATGATAAACTTAAGGAAATAACCCAAGGCCCAAATAAAAATCTGGCTATTTTTCTAAACCACCTCACCGAGGTTATGACTCTCCATACCCACCTCAGTCCGGACGATCCTGCTGGGGCTACTGTTCTCGCTACCCATTTCATTACCCAATCCGCCCCTGATATCTGCAGAAAGCTGAAGAAGGCAGAGGTTGACCCTCAAACCCCTGTCTGTGACTTGGTAAACATGGCCTTTAAGGTTTTTAATGCCCGTGAGGAAGATGCAGAAACCGCTAGGCAGCAGTGCCTCCAGCAGGCTGCTAAAGCACAAGCCCGCACCCTGGTTGCAGCCCTGTGGTCAATGCAACAGGGTATGGGCATCTCTCGACATCCAGAGATGGGTAACAAAGCTCCTCCGAGAGCCTGTTTCAAGTGTGGCCAGGAGGGCCACTGCACCAAGTAGTGCCCTAACTCGTGTCTGCCGAGTAAGCCATGTCCTATCTGCAAGCAAAAGGGCCATTGGAAGTAGGATTGCACTTGGCCTGGCCAGGCCCCGGTGCCTCCACACGGGGATGTGGCTGAGCCGCCTGCTTTGCTCCATGAGCTACTCGGACTGGCGGAAAGCTGAGGATACCCGGACTCGAGGACCCCAATTACCCTCGCTGAGCCCAGGGTCTTGCTCCAGGTAGCGGGTAAGTCAATCTTGTTCCTCGTGGACACGGGGGCTACATATTCGGTTCTGCCTTCCTTTTCAGGGCCTCTATCTCCTTCCCAGGTCTTGGTCATTGATATTGACGGCCAGCCTTCTGCTCCCCTTCAAACCTCACCTCTACCTTGATGTCTCAGTGATTGGATGTTTAGTCATTCCTTCCTCATTGTCCCATCCTGCCCCATTCCATTGCTTGGCAGGGATATCCTCTCAAAACTGGGGGCCACTTTGATGCTGCTAGTTCAGTCGGCAGCCCCACTCCTTGCCAATATTGCTCTAGTCTCTGTCTTTCCCAATTCAGACCTGCTGCCTCCCCTCCCACCCCACCTAGTCAACCCTGATATGTGGAACATTTCCACCCCAGTCATAGCCCAACACCACACCCCGGTTTGCACAGTTTTGAGAAACCCCTCTCACTTCCCTTCTAGACCCCAGTTCCCCATCTTGGCCACACATCATAAGGACCTTAAACCCATCATCACTCGCTTGCTTTCTCAGGGCCTCCTCATACCTGTTAACTCTCCGTGTAACAACCCCATCCTTCTGGTCCGTAAGCCCTCTGGAGACTACCTTTTGGTCCAGGACCTCCGTCTCATTAATAAGGTGGTTTTCCCTCTCCATCCAGTGGTTCCTAACCCCTACACTTTTTTATCTTGAATACTGCCTCAGACAACACATTTCACTGTCATTGACCTCAAGGACGCTTTCTTTACTATCCCCTTACACCCGGACTCTTACCCCCTTTTTGTTTTCACTTGGGAGAACCCGGACATGGAACAGACACAACAACTTACATGGATGGTCTTGCCGCAGGGCTTCCAAGACAGCCCCCACCTCTTTGGTCAGGCTCTTGCGGCTGATCTAGCTGATTGCCCTCTCCAACCTAGCCACCTCATCCAGTACGTGGATGATCTCTTACTTTGCAGCCCATCTGAGGAACTGTTGCGCACACACACAGCCGCCCTTCTCAATTTCCTGGCCTCTAGGGAATACCGGGTGTCCCCCCAGAAAGCCCAGCTCATACAAGCTGAAGTCATCTACCTTGGCATCTGCCTTACTCCCACCACTAAGGCCCTGACAATGGACCACCTCCACACTATACGGCAGCTGACACCCCCAGAAAATGGTGACCAAATCTTGTCCTTTTTGGGCTTTGTGGAGTACTTCAGGCAATGGATCCCTAACTTTGCCCTGTTAGCCAAACCTCTGTATGTGGCCACCAAGCAAATGCCTACGGGGCCCCTCACCTCCCCTGCTGAGGTTCGCAAGGCGTTTGTTGCTCTCCGCGACACCCTCCTGTCTTCACCGCCGCTGTCTCCCTAACCCTTCTCAGTCCTTCTATTTGTTCACAGATGAGTGCCATGGAATAGCTGTGGGGGTCCTAACACACCCAGTGGATCCCTCCCACCGCTCAGTAGCCTACCTCTCCAAACAGCTTGATGCCACTGTTCAGGGGTGGCAACCCTGCCTACGGGCACTAGCGGCGGCTGCTGTTCTAACCAAGGAGGCTTTAAAACTTTCCTTACATCACCATAACACTGTCTTCTCCCCTCACAGAGTCCACGAACTGTTGGGACATTGGGTGCTCTCTCTCCTAGGCCCCTCCAGGATACAGGAGTTCCATTTGTTGTTCTTTGACAACCTGGGGGTAACTCTGAAGCCTTCACCACCCCTTAACCTGGCGTCCCTGCTCCCTCTCCCCTCCTCTGATGCAGGGCCTACTCACGCTTGCCCGGAGGTGGTGGAGGCCCTAACACCGCCTAGGGACGGACTCTCAGATCAGCCACTTCAGTCCTCAGACCTCACTCTGTTTGTGGATGGTAGTTCTGTCTGTACCCCACAAGGCCACCAGCGGGTGCCCTATGCTGTAGTCTCTGCTCTGTTCTCGAGGCCCAGCCCCTTCCTCTGGGCACCACTTTCCAAAAAGCGGAGCTTGTTGCTCTTACACGGGCTCTCGAACTATCTAAAGGGTAGCGGGTAACCATCTACACTGACTCCCGATATGCCTTCCTCACTCTTATTCCCATGCCACCATTTGGAAGGAGAGAGGATATCTCACCCATTACCAATGCCAAACTAATTTCTAAACTACTCCAGGCCCTGCAGAGCCCACAGGAAGTTGCCATTGTCCACTGTTGAGGCCATCAAGCCTCACAAAATCTGGTGGCAAAGGGCAATGCCTGGGCAGACTCTGTCGCAAGGGGACTAACCCAGGTTGCGCCTCCATCCCCCCTCCTCTTCCTTTCTCCCTCCCTGCAACCCCAGTGCCTCCTCGAGGAACGGCAGTCCCTATTAGACAAGGGGGGCCATGTCACACAGCAGGACTGGATCATGCTAGGGGATCGTGTTGCGCTACCCCAAAACCAGGCCTCCCATATTTTGACAGAAGTCCGTTACTCTCTGCACATCGGACCTGAGGCCATGCATCAGTTTCTCTCTCCTATATTCCATCTAACGGGTTTAAAACGGCTTATCTCTCAGGTTCATACCGTGTGCTCAGTCTGCTCTGCCGTCACTCCGCAGGGAGGATTGCGCTCCCGTATTCCCACTCACCAGATAAGGGGCCACCTCCCAGCCGAGGACTGGCAAATTGACTTCACCCATATGCCTGTCCACAAAAAATTTCGGTATTTGCTCACTCTAGTGGATACCTTTTCAGGCTGGATTGAGGCCTTCCCCACTGCCAAGGAAATGGCTGACATTGTGGCCACAGTCCTTCTGGAAAACATCATCCCCAGGTTCGGCCTCCCAGCCAACATCCAGACGAACAATGGCCCTGCCTTCACCACCAAAGTTGTCCAGCAGGTGACTGCTAGCCTGGGGGTTACCTGGAAACTCCACACCCCTTACCGCCCACAGTCGTCGGGTAAGGTAGAAAGGGCAAATGGCATTTTAAAAACACACCTCACCAAGCTCACCCTAGAGGTAAAACTCGGCTGGCCAGCCCTCCTCCTACTCGCCCTCTCCAGAACAAGGGCGGCTCCAAGGGCTCCGTTGGGTCTCAGCCCTTTTGAGCTGCTGTATGGCAGGGCCTTTTTAATCAATCACAAGTTACCCTCCTCACCACCTCCGCTTGCCTCCTACTTGCCTTACTTGTCTCTGCTTAGGCAGTTGCTAAGGGAGCACGTGGAATGAGCCCTTCCCAGAGTCGCTCCTGACAACCCATCAAATCCGGTTTGTACGACCCTCCAACCGGGGGATTCAGTTCTACTCAAACAACTGTCCCCCCAGGCTCTAACCCCCTGGTGGGTTGGCCAATTCATGGTAGTCCTCACCACCTCCTCAGCTGCCAAATTACTGGGACACTCCTCCTGGTACCATGTCTCCTATCTCAAATTGGCCCCGGCCACAGGGGCCCCCTGGCAATGTCAACAGGTGGGACCTACCCATCTTCGCCTCACCCAGGGTCCTGCTACTCACTCTAGTCCTGCTGCCTCTCTCACACACAACACCACCAGATGATGGCTACCACTGGCAGTTTTACATTGAAGAAACAACCTAGTCTTACAGTAAAGTCATTACTCAGGTTGTGGGCACTGGACTGTGCCAGCCCAGGGGGTGCCAGGCACCAGTCACCATTGACATCTCAGTAGGCAACATGAACTCCATCTGCCTGGGTGCAACCCCAATTCCGGTCTTCTGTTTCCAATATGACCAAACTGATGCCAAATGTAACCGGTGGCCTCAGACATATGGGGGTTGTGCATAGAATTGGTGTAAAATGCACAAGGTCTACCCTCTCATCCATCCAGGAAAACTAACCCATTTCACCATCTCTGATCCCTGGCACCCCAGGTGGGTGCAGGGAGTCGAGGGAGTTGTTTACAACTTCTGACTAAACTGCAAACCATCAGGAAAACTCCACATTTTCCGAACATACAGCCTTGTTTTTCCTCCCCCTAACAAACTCCCCAGCCTTATTGCAGAAGCAGCAACTTCTTTGGCTAACCAACATCCCCCCACCCCCTGTGCCGACCGCCCTTCTCCATTCTCTTGGCTCCGTTTAATATAAGAAGGTATCTCATTACTCAACCACTGTTCTGTTGGGGATGTAAGTAACTGCTTCCTTTGTGCCGCCCTAAACCGCTCCCCTTTGGCAGCAGTTCCTGTCACACAACTGTTTAATGCCTCTAACATGCCAAATAACCAGTCTTTCAATCCCTGGAGTTCCTTTTTTCCGGCCTCTCAGCAACCTCTCTAATACCTGTTATGGCAGCTCCTGCACATGCAACATCTCCAGACCTGTGCCATCTACTCTATCTGATCCCAGGGGTGGGTTCTTTTGGTGTAACAGCACCCTCTTCAAATCTATCAATAATTCTTACCCTTGTTGCTATCCGGTAACGCTTGTGCCACAGCTTACATTCTATTTTGAGGAAGAGCTCTTACTCAAAACCTTTCCTATGCCCCGTTGCGCCCGCCACATGGCATTTCCCCCCCTCATGCTCGGTCTCACGCCACGACATTGTCCGCTGGAGGGCTAGGTGGGGGAACACTGGGACACAGCCTCCTTTCTTCCCAAAAACTGGAAGAAAGGCTCCAAGCTGCTCTGGAAGCATCCGCAAGCTCCCTGGCATCCCTGCAGCGGCAATTAAACTCTCTAGCCCGGATTACTTTACAGAACCTCAGGGCCTTCTATCTCCTTACAGCCTGGTCAGGGTGGAACCTGCATGTTTCTCCAGGAAGAATGCTGTTTCTACATTAATGAAACAGGGCTGGTAGAGGAAAATGTCAACATCCTCCGAAAGCTGGGAGATGAACTTAGCAAAAAAAAAAAAAACCCTGCAAAATCGCCCTTCTCTGCTTGGTGGAACTCGGGCATCGCCCAATGGGTCATGCCATTCTTGGGACCTGTTCTACTTATCTGTCTTTTACTTATGGTTGCACCCTGTCTGTTTAATTTTTGCAGTCCCGCATGAAGGAAATTTCTCGCGTCGCAGTCAATCAGCTACTCCTGCACCCCTATCCGTATGCCCCACTTCCCTCTGAGCCACCCCATCCCGGCCTCCCCTAAAACTACGCCCCCTCTCAGCTTGAAGGGGCCAGATTGAATCAGAACCCCTTATACAAAGAGGTCAGGATGTTAGGTTCAGAGGGAAGCAGCACCAACTTTCCCCATCTGCTCCCCCACCCACCGATCCCCTATGCACCCCTCCATCCCAAGCCCACATCCGCATACCTCCCTTGAAGCTTCCCAGAACCTGCCACCAGGTGCCGAGAAGGGCCAGACAGGGACCTTCCAGCCCACGCCAGATGCGACACTTCCAGCCCACACTGGATGTGACGCTTTGTCTTCCTGCTTCGCTGCCATCCCCAACACCCACCCAGATACAGCACCCTTAAAAACCTGAGCGGCCCCTCCTTGGGCACGACTCCCCTGGCCCATCTTCCAGGACCATGGGACCTTGCCCGGGAGTTTCTCCCCCAATAAACGCTCAGTTTATACTGGCCCTTTGTCCTGTGCCTCTTTCGGTATCTCCAAACGTTACAAAACTGTATTAATGTTCTAGAACCTTTATTCTAAAGCCAAAAGCAGAAATTACACGAATGTCTATCAACAGGAAAATGAATGAAAAAATTGTAGAGCATTCATACAGAATACTATTCAGCAATATAAAGAATAAAATTATTGAAGTACACATTCTAAATGAAACTCATGAACACTGTAGTGAGTGATACAGCTGCACATAAAATAGCACATACGGTATAATTTCAGGCAAAATGAACCTATGATTAAAAATTACAGTTACGACCTCCTCGAGTCCCCTCCCACTGTGGGAACTTTTCTGTCCTTTCAATAAATACTGCTTTCTCCCCCCCCCCCAAAAATTACAACAGTAAGTTGCTTCTTGAGAAAGAAAAAACTATGATGGAATATAAGACAAATTTCTGGGAATTATGAAAATATTCTATTCTTAAGAGAGATGAAAATTATATGGATTTATTTATTTACCAAAAATGTATAGTTACGATTTGTGCATTTTGATGTCCTTTGCTCACTACCTTATTTCTAGAAGGTGAATGGCCCCCATCAAGCAGCAGGTGGGAGGCAGTGGATCTCTTAGGGCATCTTCTTTTCCACCTTTGAGCCTGAGGAGAAATGATGGTGGGCAAAGGGTGTTCCCTGACCTCTGGTAGATAAGAATGGTTTAGGCCCTTCATCTTCCTGAAAGTCAGGGGACTCACATTAGCCTCTTGGCACTGCTGAGTCCCTAGAATAGTCTGGTTTAGACTGAAACATACTGGGAGTTTAAAATACAGAAGGAGTTGTGAAGATATTGTTTCCAAATAAACGTCATTAGTTTGTAATCATTACATTTTAAAATGATAATATTTTGAATATGCTGTGCTAAGTAAAGTATTCCACTTGTTTCTCTATATTTTCTTTTACATGGTTAATAATTTTAATGACACACGTGTCTCAGATTTTTATTTATTGGACATTGATGGTTTAGATGACTGCCTCCCTTTTCAAAGTTCAGGTTGCCTCCCCCGAGGACAAAAGGCCAGAAAGGTTATAAAGTCTTAAGTTTTCAAATAAATGTCATTATATTGCTTTCATTTGTAAATAACATATACGTACTGTATAGATATCATTTATGAATGAACACAAAATTATATATGAGCGCAAATGCAAGTCTCCCAGACAGGACCAGGTTCCAATGCAGGGTAAAAGCTCTGCCTGAAACCTGCCATTCTGACTTCATTTAGCCCAGTGTCTGATCAAATCTCCTGTCACTCAGGGCCAAGGGGCGGGGCTTGAAACCTTATCCAATCAGCGATGCTTTAGAGACAACGGCCCAATGAGGTGCGTCGGAGGAGAGAAAGGGGCGTTTTCCGGTGGTCCACGGGCCTTTTGTCTTCTGCTGCCGCCCCTGAATTTGTGTACCTCCACTGTTTCATCTAGTCTCCAGGAAACCCAGGTAGCTCTGCCACAGCATCTGTCTCCCTGTGACCTGCAGGCGCTGGGAGATCCGTAGGGAGGACGCCGGGGCACCTGGAAGCCGGGAGATAGTGACTGTTCGTGTCAGTGTTGCCAGGAGGGGAGAAGCTGGTGGAAACGGCGGGAACCGGCTGTGGCGGAGCCCGGCCTCTGCGTCTGCTCCGGCGTCTGCTACCTGCGTCCCTGGACTGCTGGCCCACAGTCCCTTCTGGCCCACGGGGGGCGGGGGCGACGAGAGGAGGACTGTCGCCGGGACCCCGGACCTCTTGTCCCACCCTGCGGCATCTCGGCCCCTCCGGGAGCTCTCGATGGGCAGCTCTGCGCTTCTAGCTCCGTGTCACCCCAGATTGTGCAGGGACCACGGAAGGCCATGGGGGAGGATCTGGACTTTCCGTGCGTGGAAGGACCTGTGACCGGTGGGTCCCCAGACCCTCTTTATCCTGGAAAATATTAATTGAGACACTGTAGAAAGTTGAAGAGTTTATTTGAGCACACAGAGGTTTATTACTTTTGAAATCCCAGCTAGGATTTGTGGTTTGGGGACCACAAGAAAGGCATGAACGAAAGACTTTATGAGGTGCACTAGGAGGCAAACCAAATTCAATAACTCATTGGGTGCAGCTGTATGGTCACCTTATGTAGAGTATTCAGGTGGGCGGTTCCTGGTTATTTAATCAGAGATGAATTGCTGGTTTGTGGTTGCTTATGACTAAATTTTGTATAAATTTTCGGCTTACAAGAAAAGCATGAGCTACATTTTGGTTTTCTTAGGTAGAAACACAAGTCACTCCAGCCACTTCAGCCTAATTGTCTTATATTTAATTATTTATTAGTCCACAAGAGGACTTGTCACTACATTTTCCAAATATATGGCAAGCAGGATCTCAAATCCATGACCCTGTTCCCCCAGCCTAACTCATCTAGAGCTTGCAGTAAAAGTCTACATTTCTGTTTTTTCCCTTCCTTCTCAAATGCCAAATCCCTTTCTCCAACAACTCACATTATTGTGTTCTAATGTATATTTCAAACAGACAGTATTTTTTTTTTAGCAATGAACAGTTTTTAACATATTTGCTTTTTGTTTCTGAATATTTCACATGAGGAGAAAGCAGAGATTAATCCCTTTACACTCAACTGTAAATGTGTATATATATATATATATATATATATGCCTGTTCTTTTTATGTGTCCTAGACAGAAAACCTTACCAGAGTATCTCTTTGGGTTAATGTACCTCTTAGTAATTTTACAGGGTGAAGTGTCCTCTGCCACCTTTCTGTCTTTTCTGAATTCTGGGTTTTAAAACTGGGAATAATCTATGATCTCCACAGTGGCCATGTCTAGGGAATATCAGCCTCTGGGTCATCTCTCAGAGAACCGTCTGAGTATGGGGGAGAAGGCTTTCAGGGAAGCAGAGCAGCTGGGTGCTCTGGATCTGAAGATCCAGGTGTACTGGTACACCTTTTCTCTAAAAAGCTAAACTTTGGGGACTTTAAGACTTTCTTAACAAATCCCAGTTTCTGTTCCTTGGGGCCACATTGCTTGTCAGCCAATGAGATGTTGGTATTGAAGACAATGGAAATGATTGAAGATGATGGAAATGATTTCTGCCCTCTGTTTCCTCTTAGATTTGTAAAGGGAGAAAAACAATCCCATAGAACAAGGAAAACCCACCCCAGTAAGTGAGGAAAGAACCTGATAAGCAAAAATTACTCAGGGCAGTTTCTCTTGGGAGGGTGGGCACTGAGCACTTCAGCAACTGGGTTGGACGTGGAAGGATCCACATGACACGATGGCCTGACTTGACACTTGACTCAGACATGTCTGTGTTCATTCAGCACTGCCAATTATGTTTTCATAGAGAATCCATCAGTATAGCTTAAAAAGCCAAGAAAATATTTTCAAAGAGGCAAAAAAAAAATTATTTTGAAAAAAACATTAAATATCTACTCATATATTTTATTTGTTAAAAATTATTTGCCATTTTTGTTCCCCAGACTGAGTATAGTAAATTTCTCAGGTTTGACTTTTTGAGGGTGTGGTTTCAAGCATAATTCCAGATCATTGCTCTGGGAATAATACCAGGGAAAAATAGGAAAACTCTTTATTCCATTCTAGCTGCAGAAAAATGGACTCATTTTTACAAGAAAGTGTTTTAGATAAATTGGTGAATAACAAATATTCGCTAAAACGTGACTTTCTGTCTTGTGCTGGGTGGAGATTTCTAACAGTGGATAACTCAGGTCTGTATTCTGTTATTTTGATATCCAACTTTAATGGTAAATTATATGAATGGGAACTTGACAATTCCTAGATTTGTTCACATAAGGAAGTTTTTTTTTTAAATAAATTATTTATTGTCATGGAAATATTAATAGGTTTATTGTCTGAAAAGGATACTTTTGCTTTACTTGTTGAAATATAAAATGCAAGTGCCTTATAATTTTATTTCCTCCTGCAAACATACACTCTATGTTTGCATGATTTTGCTCAATTTTTCTAACACTGGGTAGTTTCTTATTTAAAACGAAGTGGAAAACCTTAACTGGAAGCAGAGCCAGGAGCCCAGGGACTCCAAGCTAAAGCCAATCTTGATTCTGTTAAATGAAGTCACTGAAGGTTCAGTTAGTTCTTCCTGCAGAGCTTCCTACAGGTGTCCCAGCCTGCTCACACCAGTCACGCAAGGAACCTTTACACTGAGAAAAGCTACAGAGCCCTGGAAAGATAAAGTCGTTTATTAAGGATGGTTTGCATGGAAAGACACGGAGCAATTTTAGAAGAATACAGACACATTTGTCTCTTATGATTCCATGGAGGAGTAAGACTGGGGCAGGAAAGATTTTTTATGTGCATTCTCCTTTTTGTTTTTACTGGTTATTAATTTACTTTTTATCATATAATATACTATATTTATTTTTAAAAAGCCAAGATGGCCCCTCTCCTCTTTCAGAAGGTAGAGACTGAGCCCGCCATCAGTCATCTTATTAGCATATAAGATATACTTAGGACTTTTCGGGGGTTTTGGAGGCTGTGTTCTTGGAAGCTGAGGCAGAGACCAAAATATAAGTTTCTTACTATAATCACATTTTCAGGCTGATACTAGCCTCCAGGCCCAGTACTGGCTTTTTTCTGAGGAGCTTTGCTTCACCTTTGTCTTTTTAATGAGAACCCATTCCTGACCCCAGTACATCTCTCCTGTGTCTATGCACACACATGATTATAGCAGCAGCATGTCCTGACACTCAGCATTCTCTCAAATGATCTTGGTGTTTATTGTTTATTTCTTTATGTAGTTGCTTCTGTGAGCTGTGTTTCGTTCACTATATTCCCAGTGTCAAGCACAGTGCCTTGTCCATGGCAGGTTCTTATTAACAATTGTTTAATCAATGAATAATGACACTGTCTACAGAAAGGAATCAGAGAAGAGCAGGTCAGAGGAAATCTTAATCAACTACTCTGTAACTAGGTGACTTGTGCAAGTCACTGCATTTTTTTCCTCTTCAGTTACTTCTCTGACATGGGAAATAATTATACCTACCTGAGAGAATGCGATCTACTGAGAAAAAAATGCATAAAGAGATTTGAAACACTGGCTGGCACTGTGAAAGTACTTACACATGAGAGTTGTTTACAAGGTCATTCCAAATTGTTAGAATTTTTAATTTTGTTTTAACCCACATTAAATCTTGAAACTTTACTTACTTCATTGCATATAAACAAACATAGCTAAATATTATGTTTAATGTTTTATACTAAAATTATTAAAAAATGTTAATAGTTGATGTTTGCATGCTATTCCTATATGCTGCATAATTTTTGTGGCCTGTGTTTATTTATGGTATGCATTTACCTAGACTTTTTCAATGATATTTTTAATATTTTGTGTCCATTGTAGAAAGGGC
This sequence comes from Carlito syrichta, assembly GCF_000164805.1. NCBI lineage: Eukaryota > Metazoa > Chordata > Mammalia > Primates > Tarsiidae > Carlito > Carlito syrichta. The sequence goes on from NW_007217882.1 coordinate 84,586, forward strand.
TTTCATTTTTCATTCAAGTGAACATTGTTTTCCTTACTGTTAGGTAATAATTCTTTTTTTTTTCCTTCTTTTTTTTTTTTTTTGAGTTGGAGTCTCACTTGGTTACCCAGACTGGAGTGCAGTGGCCGCTCCCGGCCACTGCAGCCTCGCCTGCTGGGCTCCAGTGATCCTTCCTTCTGCCTCAGCCTTCCAAGTAGCCAGAATTACAGGTGCGCGCTACCACACCCGGCTGATTTTTTGATTTTTATTGTAGAGATGAGGTCTTGCTGCCCAGGCGGGTCTCGAACTTGCGGGCTCAGGCAATCCACTCACCTCAGCCTCCCAAAGGCGTGGGATTACAGGCTGAGCCACCGAGCCCAGCTTTTTTTCCTTCTTTTTTAGGCAGAACAATATTCCATTGCATTCATATACAACATTTTGTTAAACCATTCATCTGATGGTAGACACTCAGGTTGCTTCCACCTTTTGGCTGTTGTGAGTAATACTGCTGTGAACATGAGTGTACAAACATCTCTATGAGATGCTGATTTTAATACTTTTTTTTTTAGATTAGAAAATATGATTTATCTAGAAAGTGAGAGAAAATCAGTTTTATACAATGGAAAAAGCATTTCAATAAGTGTATTGCATCAAATGGAGAGTACCTTGAAGGTGACTGAAGTTTAAACATGTAAGAATAAATACACATTTTTTAAATAAATAAATTTCATTATTTTAGTCCTTTATCATATACAATCTTCTGGACAGTTAAATAGATGACAGATACAGAGATTATATGTATATAGAGAGATATAGGTATAGATAAAAATAGATATCTGTTTTGACTGCTGTTTTTACATTTTTACCTTGTAAACTAACTCAATATATCACATTTTACATCTTCAAGTATATTTGAATTTCAATAATATATGCACAGTGTATTATTTTAACATAATTATGAATTTAATATGAGTTTATTAGGACATCTGTACCTGTTTTGACACCTGAGATTAAGTTGTCCTGTGCTGACCTTATTTCAGTTTTAATTTCAGATAATACTGCATCATAGGAACATATTAGAAAATTGCTATATTTTATGTTATATCAGTTTCTGGAACCTGGAAATTATCTAAATTTCACAGTCTGATAGAAATAGAATCCACTCCACTAAAGATGTCCCATTAGTATACTATAATTTAAAGTCATGAGAACTAAACTTTTTGGTGTGGTCATATTAATCAATATATAGTTATCGTCATTTTAATTTGCTTGTACTTTTAGGGCTTGCTTTTTAATTTATTTTTTAGATGAATAATGTTTACTTGGATCAAATGGCTTCATCTTAAACACAAAGCAGCATTCAGTATACATTTTTCCATCTTCTACATGTTACAATATGCCATAAGCATCGCTTCATACAGGCACGCAGAGCACTTTCTGCTTCATCTTCATGGCTGTTGAGTGTTCTAACACAAGGGTGTCATGGAACTATTTACCCTGTACTCTATTAATGGACATAGCTGCTCTTTCACTTATTTTGTGATGTCAAAGCTACCAGAAATGATATTGAAAATATTTCTTTAGAGCTCTAGTTGCATTGTACATTTCTAGAATTGGTTTCCAGGATCCAAGGTTAATGCCTAGTTATTTTATACATTTCCTTCAACTTTGGTTATATAATTTTATCTTCCCAGCAGAAATGTACAAGAGTACCTGTTACTTCACAGTTACTCTGAAAATTGTGGGATTTTTGATAACTGATAGGTGAAAATAGGTATCTCTCTGCACTTTCCGTGATCATTTCTATTTTTACTAAATTCTTATTTATTTATGAGGCACTTGCCTTTGTCAACCTTTTTCATTGTCAGGGTTCATTTCTCTCCTTATAGAAGGAATCTCCTTGGTCAGTACCTAGTTGAGAATTCAGGTTCCATGTCCATGAGTAAAGAACGAGAAAAAGGTCTGGAGATGCAAACTGATAGATATACCACTCATTTCCATTTCACATGGGCATTAAGAAACTGATGAAGTAGTCATAGTTCCTACTGTCCAGGAACTTTCAGTTTAGAGCACATGGATAGATGGTTGGGTTCAGCATCCTGTGGTTAGTGCAGAGGAGGGAGGTGTACAGGGGACTTGGGTATACTTTGGGCCATTTCCCTTATGTTATTATTATTATTATTATTATTTTTTGAGTTGGAGTCTCACTCTGTCGCTCAGACTGGAGTGCAGTGGCTGCTCCCGGCCACCGCAGCCTCGACCTGCTGGGCTCCGGTAATCCTTCTGCCTCAGCCTTCCGAGTAGCGGGAATTACAGGTGCGCGCTACCATGCCCGGCTAATTTTTTGATTTATTGTAGAGATGAGGTCTCACCTGCTCAGGCGGGTTTCGAACCCGCGGGCTCAGGCAATCCACTTACCTCAGCCTCCCAAAGGCGCGGGATTACAGGCTGAGCCACCGAGCCCGGCTCCGTTATATTATTGTTATGAGATGTGATGTCACCACCTGAAGGGTATGGACAGAAGAGCTGTTGTTATTACTATTTCTATTGCACTTGTGTTGTGAAGCTGTTGTTGTTATTACTATTTCTATTGCACTTATGTTGTGAAGAATAAATATTTAGCTTCTAAAGTAATTATAATAGAAAATATTAAAGATTTTGGTTAAATTGCTTGTTATTGTATGTTATAAAATAGACCAATAAGTGGCTTCAATAGATTAAAATTATACAACCTCTCGGAGTCAAGTTTCTCCTGGGCAGACTTAGGAAAGACAGAACTGAAACACCCAGCAGCATAAAAGTCAGAAGACCAGGTTCATTCTTTGCTCACCCTGTCTAGATCCACCATTTTCTGATTCTTGCCCGGTTCTAACCTTCTTCCCCAGGATCTCCTACTCAGCAAAACCACAGGCTATAATAGACCTAGTAGAGTTCACTTGGGGAGACTGCTGTCACCTCCTCCTGGTTTCTCAGTACCGAGGAATGGTGACAAGTAATGGAAAAAAAATAGATGAAGGGGCCTGCCACAGGGAGACTGCTGAATCCCAAGACCTAGATCAGGGCCATCCTCCCAGAAGAAGACCCCAATTGGGACCCAAACTCAGAGAGCAGAAGAGCCAACTTGGAAAGATACCAACAGGCCCTCCTAGAAGGATTGAAAGCAGGAGCTAAGAAGGCTACCAATATGTCCAAAACCACTGAGGTCCTCCAGAAGCAAGATGAAAGTCCATTGGACTTTTATGAAAGACTTTGTGAGGTGTTCAGTTGTATACCCCCTTTGACCCTGAGACCCCTGAGAATCAGCACGTGGTGAATGCTGCCTTCATGAGCCAGGCCCAGGGTGACATCTGAAGAAAGCTACAAACACTTGAGAGGTTTGCCAGGATGAACAGCACCCAACCACTGGAGGTAGCCAGCAAAGTCTTCATAAATCGAGAGCAGACTGCAAAGAAAAAAGCTGACAAGAAGATGAAACAAATGGTAGCCCTCCTTGCTGTGGCCCTGAGTTGGCCAACCGCATTCGAGTCAGAGTCAAGGCAAGGGCAAAGCCCAGGTCCCATACCCCTTTACAAAAGGACCAATATGCTTAATGCAAAAAAATCAGGCACTGGAAAAAGGACTGCACTGATAGACCTGAAGGGAAAAAGAGGAAGGACCGGAGGTTAGAACCAGACCATGCTCCATGCAAGGCAGAGCCCTTTGCTATCAACTTCATAGGGCTAGCTGGAATTGACTCAGACTGAGACAGACAGGGCTCAATCAACGTAGGCCTCATGAACTCATGGCAAAATGAAAGTTGGGGGCTAATTAATGGACTTTATGGTGGACACTGACTCTGAACATTTGGTTGTTACCAGGCCGGTGGGACCCATATTGGAGAAAAAGGTGAGAATTATGGGAGCTATTAGAGCCCAAAATAAGTGCTCTTTTTGTGAAACTCACAGTTGTGTCATGGGAGGATACTGGCTAAAACATAACTTCCTGTATATTCCAGAATGTCCGGTGCCCTTGATGGGAAGTGATGGGAAGGGACTTGCTGTCCAAATTGGGGTCCCAGATCACCTTCTTGGCTGATGGCCCCATCCACCTCGAACTGTTGGGAACCACAAAGAACACCTCCTTGATCTTGTCCATCACAATTCCCTGGGAGGCAGAATGGAGGCTCCATTCCCAGCTGGCTATGAACATCAACCCGGACCTGGAATCATGGAACTCCCGCTTTCCCGGAGTCTGCCTGAGGGGAACCCACCCGGGTAGCCATCAACCATTCACTGGTCATAGTCAACTTGCTGCCTGATGCCCACCCTGTAAGGCCCCGTAAGGGTCTGACAGTATCCCTTATCTTGGGAAGCTAAGATCAGTGTTCAAGTTCACCTTCAAAGACTACTAAAAGTTCAGGCTGCTCTGAAAGTGCCGGTCTTCATGGACTACTTCTCTGTTACCTGTGAAGAAACCAGTCACTAACTACTACTGACCTGTTTAGGACCTGCGGGCTATCAACCAAACCATAAGAACCATCCATCTGATGGTCCCTAACGCTTTCACCCTCCTAGGCCTCATATCTGCAGAGGCCCAATGATTCACCTGTCTGGATCTGAAAGATGCCTTTTTCTGCATTCACCTGGCACCCGTAAGTCAGCCCATGTTTGCCTTTGAATGGGAAGACCCTGCCACCAGCCGGAAGGAGCAATTAACTTGGACCTGGTTGCTCCAGGGGTTCAAAAACTCCCCCACAATATTTGGAGAGGCGTGGGAAGAGAATCTGGCACACTTACAAAGTGTGGAAGTCAAATGTACACTCCTGCAATATGTGGATGATCTGTTCCTGGCAAGTGCAACCTTGGAGGGCTACACTAAGGGAACAGAGACACTGCTAGACTTGCTCCAGAGAGCTGGATACAGGGTGTCCCTTAAAATGTCCCAGATTTGCCAGAAAAGGGTCAAGTACTTGGGTTTCAAATCTCAAAAGGGCCTTGGGCCTTGGGGCCCAAGTAGAAAAAGGCAATTTGGGCCCTTCCAACCCCAAAGACCTGAAGGCAGATTGGAGAATTTCTGGGAGCCGCTGGTTTGTGTCACATCTGGATCCCTAACTACTCATTAGTAGTCAAATTCCTCTACAAAATCACAAAGCGAGGAGAAAAGGAGCCATACTAATGGGGACAACAGCAACAGAAAGCCTTTTTACCCTTAAGAAAGCCCTACTAGAAGCCCCTGCCTTGGGACTCCCTGATGTGGCTTGAGAATTTAATCTGTTCATCCATGAGAAAAAGGGAATGGCCCTGAGAGTTCTAGCTCCAAACATAGGACCTGGCAGTGACCTGTGGCTTATCTGTCTAAACAGACACAGTGGCGGCTGGATGGCCACCCTGCTTGTGGGCCCTGGCTGCTGCTGCTCTCTCGACCAAAGAGGCAGACAAACTTACTATGGGACAAATCCTGAACATCAAGGTCCCTCATGCAGTTTCGGCTCTAATGGACCACTGAAGGCACCATTGGCTTACCAATCCACACATGAGCCACAACCAAGGCCTTCTGTGTGAAGACCCCCTGGTGCACCTAGAGACTGTCAAAACCTTAAATCCAGCTGTTTTCCTACCTGTCAAGCTGGGACCTCCAGACCCTGACTGTATTGAAACAACAGATGAGATCTACTCGAGTCGCCTAGATCTCACAGACCAGCCTTTGCCTTCTCTGGACCATACCTGTTACACTGATGGGAGCAGCTTCCTGTTGAATGGGAAGTGTTTGGCGTGACATGTGGTTGTAATGGAAACAGAAGTAATAGAATCAAGAGCCTTCCCAATGGGATGGTCAGCCCATCGGGCAGAGCTAATGGCTTGAATCAGGGCCCTAGAATTTAGCAAAGGACAGAAGATAATTATCTACACAGACTCAAGGTATGCCTTTGCCACCCTCCATATACATGGGGGCCCTCTATAAAGAAAGAAAACTCCTCACTCCAGAGGAAAAGTTATCAGAAATCAAACTGAAATCCTACACCTCTTAGAAGCAGTCTGGGATCCCATGGCCATTGCAGTCATCCACTGCTGAGGACAGCAAAGGGGAAAGAGTTCCATAATCAAGGGAAACCAAAGGGTGGACATGGAGGCCAAATGGGCAGCCATTACAGTGACTCCTCATCTCTCTCCTGGCAAAATTTTAATGATCTCAGCCCTGCCCAAATGCCCAAACTATGCCCAGGAAGAAGAAGACTGGATAAAAAGGGTACCAAGGGCTCTAGTGGATGGTGGCTTCTCCCTGAAGGATGGCCTTTTGTCCCAGACTACCTGACCTATCCCCTGGTTCATCAACTTCATGAGGACACTCATATGGGAAAAACAGCATTAGAAACCTTAGTGAACTGGTATTACTACATGACCAGACTTCCCACGCTTTGCAGGAATATAACCCAAAGATGTTAGACTTGTGTCCGCAGCAATGCCAAACAAGGGCCTTCCCGGCCGCTGGGAATACAAAGAACCAGACAAAACCCATTTGAAGACCTAGAGATAGACTTTACTGAACTACCTACCACCCAGCAAAGAATATAAATACCTATTAGTCATTGTATGCACATATTCAGGCTGGGTTGAGGCATACCCCACCAGAACTGAGAAAGCCAGAGAAGTAACAAGGGTCCTACTGACCGAAATCTTACCTAGGTATGGAATGCCTACCTCAATCGGATCAGATAATGGGCCCGCCTTTGTGGCTGAAATTACACAAGGACTAGCAAGGGCCTTACAGATCAAATGGAACTTGTAACAGCTTATTGGCTTCAGAGTTCAGGGAAAGTTGAATGCATGAATCAAACCCTAAAGTAAGCCTTAAATAAGTTTTGTCAGGAAAATCAACTACCCTGGACCTCTGTACTGCCAATGGCTCTCCTCCAGGTGAGATGCTCTCCCCAAGCAGGAATCAAGTTCTCCCCCTATCAAATCCTGTTTAGCAAACCTCCTCTCCTTATAAAGGTCCCCAGAGACAGAAAAGAAATGGGAACTTTAGATATCCATTTCCAGCTACAGTTCTTAGCTACCACCATATCCTAGTTATACCACTGGGTGCTGGAAAGACTTCCTTGCCCATAAGCAACCCAGTGCATCCCTACAAACCAGGAGATTTTGTCTGGTTAAAAGACTGGCCTAAGGAACCCCTAAAACCCTCATGTAAGTGTCCCTACCCTGTACTTCTAACAGCTCCTACAACTTTAAAAGTTGCAGGTGTAGACACCTGGATCCATCACTCCTGAGTGAAAGCTGTTGCTCCACCGGAACACTCACCCAACTGGACGATGACCAGAGACCCTGAGAACCTCTTCAAGATCACCTTCCAAGCCTGCCATCCTGCTTCAACCAGACCACAGGCTGATCAGTCGAGGAGCAGCTGAAGTGTGAGAATCCAACTGCCCTAAGGAAAATAGACTGTTTTACTGGTTGTTAATTCCCTGAATGTATTGTTATCACCCCTTAGCCCTTTCCCTTTTCATCCTGATTGCCTCAGCTCTAGCCATAGGCCTAATTGCCATAGCCTCCACAGACTGGAAATGTGGTGAAAAGTTCCTGCTAATGCTATCTTATCTCTCATATGTAGGATGTATTACTGCCCTGCTCTGTTTGTAATAGGAATATGTGTTTTACTCAACCCCAAGAACCTAGTAATGTGCTCTAAAGTAATTTCCCCTGAAGGCAACTGTAACATCCGTACCCCTCTACCACTATGTCACTGTCATGATTATACCCACCTTTGGACCCCATTAGTCATGTGCATCTCTGAATGACAAAAGGCATGCTGGGTCATCTTTTGTACTCACGAAGAACAAACTTACATTACAGGTCTGGATTGCTATCGCTGTTATCCAGCCATTCTTCCTAATGAAAACATTTCTCCTCCAGTGCCCTTTCCAACTCTTGCCTGAGCTCCTTCCCTTATCGCTCCTCCTCCTCCCATCCCTACCCATATATACCAGGACCCCATGATAGAGAAAACACCACAGCCCTATCCCTGTGCTACCATCTACCCCCATATGCCAAGCAGATGCTTTAATACTAAAAAGTACACTGTGTCAAAACAGGAAAACCTACTGGACAGGGAAAATAACTCCAAAACATAACTGGGGTCTACCTGACCCAACCTGCCATAATGTTCCCCAAGCCTGTTGGATCACTTCTGATATAATTCTCCAGCCAGATAGGTCTCTTGCCCTGAATCCCCATCTAGGTCAAACATTAAGTGCAACTTATTGCCTCCTCAATGATACTAATCCTGACCTGGCCAAAAACTGCTGGCTCTGCTTGTCCATGGGCCCTTCCCATTATGCTGCCACTCCAATAACACAGACAACTATAAATGTTACCCTGTTAAGTAGCAGTCCAGAACTCCACATAATGAGCCCTATGCTAACTAAGGTCAAACTGTCCCAAATGGCCCCCAAGTACCTTACGAACAAAATGGGAACGGAGCCAGTCGGCAACCTAACCATCAGCCAGTGCCGTCAAGTTATCAGAATCCAGGAACTTGGCCCCCTCCCTGCGGCCAAACCCTGGTGTCGACCTCTTTCAGGACTTTTCTTTGTATGTGGAACAGATGCCTACCGGTGCTTATGGGCCAACTGGGCAGGAGTCTGTACTCTGGCTTTCCTTACCCCACAGATAAACATTGTTCCCAATAACCAGTCTCTCATAGTGCCCTTGGTAAACCAGTCGGGGATAGTCAGGGATATGGCCCAACAGTTAAAAGAGTGAATTACAAAAAGAAGACAAGAGCTAGCTGATTTCTGGATGAATTGGAACAATATTTGGAGTTGGATATCTTGGCTTCTCCCATTAGCTAGACCCCTCCTCATAGTACTATTGGCACTCCTATTTGGACCCTGCATTTTTAACCTAATAACTTGATTCGTTTTTTCCTGCCTAGAATCCATAAAACTCCAAATGCTTCTCCAAGGCTATGAAAGCAGGTGGATATAGAAAGCAGGTGATGCCCCTTAGAAAAGCATCAAAGGGAGGAATGAAACAGGAAAACAAGCGTTAATCAAGAAGCCATACCCTAAGAGCCTTATCTCAGATAAGCAACTGCCCTAACAGGCGCTTCTGCAAGCATGCTTTGCCACACCCTATGTAAACATGTTTGCTGCATTGTTTGCTGTGAAAGTTCCTGCTCATGGTCCTCAGTTTAAAATTATAAAACCACCAATGACAAAGCCTGGGGCTGGTGATGTGGCCCCAGGCCTGTTACACCCGAATGTTTCCAGTGAGCAGCCTATAACAGGATTGGGGATCAGGTTTTTGGAGATTACTCCGCCTGATACTTCCGGAATAAATGCTTTTGATTCTCCACTTGGTCTCCCATGCCTGTTCTGAGTGTGGCAACACTCTGTTTGTTCTTGCTCTCGGTGAGCTACAACACTTGCTGCAACATCACAAGTTATGAAAATGTAAATGTGAACACAAGAACGAAAAATCCCTCTGAACTACATTACCCAACCATCTATCCATGTACTCTAAACTGAAAGTTCCTGGACAGTAGGAACTACGACTTCCTGTATACTTGGAGCCTGAATTCTCTTTTTTTCCTTTTCATCTATCTGTATTTAACTTATTTGTATTTACTTATTTATTTGAGAAAAGGTCTCATTTTGTCATCCACACTGGTGTGCAGTGGCATGAGCATATCTCACTGCAGTTTCAAATTCCCAGACTCAAGTTATCTTTCTGCCTTACCCTTTCCAGTAGCTGGGACTACAGATGAGTGCTCAGGTAATTTTTTGTAGAGATGAGGTCTTGTTTGTTGATTAGGCTGTGTGGAAACCAAACTCCTGGCCTCAAGTGATCCTCCCTTCTTGACCTTCCCATATCCAGCCTATATTTAGCTTTTAATCCTTTTTCTTTAAAAGTCATGATAAAGAAACTGAAGAAGAAATATAAATGCTGGCATCTTTATTTATCCTTTTGGGAATAATGAGACAGTTAGTATGCCCCCCACCCCCGGGTGTTAACAAAGTTTACTCACATAGTGTGAGTGAGATTCTAAGCACAGTGCTCTGTAACATACTTCTGAGCACATAGTACATGTTCTGTAAACATTTCACTAATGCATATACACGGTTTTTTTGAAATGCAGATTTCCGGAAACATTCCTGCCTTCTGTAAACTAGACCAGAAGGGAGTGTCATGTTTTAGGATTCAGATTAGTGGTCCTCATTTGGATGAAAAGGACTTGTGCTGTGATAGGAGTGTAGGGTGTGGGGGACTCTGCTGTGCCTGCTTTCTCTAGCTGGGTGTTAATATAATAGGTCTAGGGGAAGCAGCATCAGTATAACAGGGGATTTGTTTAAGAAGACAATTGATGGGCCTATTCCAAACCTGCAGATCTACATTACTTGTGTTGTGTCACAGAATACCAAATAATTTGTATGCACATAAAAATTTGGGAGGCAGTGCTTAGCTAAGTGACTCTCATCCTAGGTTTCCAATTAGGATCACATAGCCATTTGAAGAAACACCATCACCTGTGGTCCCCCCCACAGATTATTAGTTTGAGTAGAAGCATAATGGTTTTAATTGACCCATGTGATCTTAAGATGAGGGCTCTCAGATACGTTCCTGAAAATTGCGTTCAGCCTTTGTTCCTTTGACAGGGCCAGCTTGGTTTGGGTTTCCTAGGGGCAGGTCAGTGCAGCCCATATTCCCATTGCTGTAGCAGAAATCCCTGGCCTTGAGTGCAGGAAATGAGAAATTCACATTTTCCTTTAAGAAGCTCATTGTTTTAAGGACAGGAAAGGGTAGACTTTTTATGCAATTCTAGGTTCTTTTGTCTGTGGATGTGGTAGTAGCAGGTGAAAGGGTTGTGTGACACTTTTAAAGGTGTATTCTCAAGATGCAGGTATGTTTTGTTCAGATAATCTCACTTTAAAAGAAATTCCAGAGAAGCAGGAGAAAGAGGATGAGATGGTTGGTTCTTAGGTAAATGTGTCTCAGGTTAGGGGCTTTGTTCACTTTTCCTTCTGGAATATGTGTTTAGAACTTGCAAATGCTTTACTTGTCTACTTGTGATGTGTCTGCCTAATGAGTTTGTTTCAACTACATTTTACTTATGATAGTCAAGAGGCTCTGAAAAATACTTCTTCTCTTTTTACCAGAGGCTCCTCTCCATTATTTTCATTCAGGCTTTTTAGATGCCAGAAAAAGTCCTCATCATGAGTTTAAGAACTAAAATATTAAAAATTTTCCCTTTGTAGCTGTTGAACATAAGGTTTGGATGCCCAAAATTTCTAATGGGGATGGGGATGAGTCCTTCTATATCAGTGAAGGAGACATGTCCTGTTTAGGTTTCATCTGGATGCTCCATAGGCTCCATGCGAGTCAGAATTAAGAAAATTTTTGGTTCCTGTGACACCTATAAAACACGTCTATTAGCAACAAACAAATTTTAACATAACTAAGACTGCACATTTGTGATCTTCCTTCTTAATCAAATACCATCGCATATCAAAATATTATAATTTTTCTTTCTGTGAAACTATGAATCTCAGCTAGGATAGCTACTCAGTCTGTTTAGATTCAGCATGATGTGCTCTCATGTGTCATGCTTGATTTTGTAAAAATAATTTTCTGAATTCAGGACCTCCCATCCCACAGACTTCTATTGTTCAATAATTCCTCCTGCTCTCTCCACCCCAATCCAACATATCATCAGCTGTCATCAGTTTGACTTTATATTTCATTTCATTGGCTTTCTTAGGTCTTGATTTGTTTGCACTGTTGTAGGCCTTTCAGATCCACATTAAAGTTCTTTTCTCACCTCTCAAAGAAAAACCATAAACCAAGAATTCTAATCCTAGGAAGACTCTCTATCAAAAATAAAGGCAAAAAGTTCAAACATGGTAACTCATGCCTGTAATCTCAGTACTTAGGGAGGATGAGTTGAGAGAATTTTCTGAGCCCAGGGGGCCAGTCTGGGAAACGTGGTGAGACTTCATCTCTACAATAACTTAAAAAAATTTAGCCAGGTGTGGTGGTGTGTGCCTGTAGTTCCAGCTACTTCGAAGGCTGAGGTGGAAAGATTTTCTGAGCCCAGCAGATCCAGGCTGCTGCAGTAGCCATGAGTTTACCACTGTATTCCAGCCTGGGCAACAGAGTGGGACTCCAACTCAAACATGAAAATAAAGGCAAAAAACAAACAAACAAACACATTCTAGATGAACAAAAACAGAAAATGTGTTGCTAGCAGACCCATCTGACAAAATATTAAAAGAAGTATTGATATTTTGGGTTTGGTAAGAAAAAAATGTAAAGAAAGTTTTTTTTTAGTCTGAAATCAAGGAGTTACAGATAATAATTAGAGTCCACATGACATAACAAATAGTGCCAGTAAAGGTAATCATATCAATATAAAAGACAGTGTAAATACATATTTTTCTTTCTTATCTAAAAATCCTCAATTGTATAAGAATATAAATATAATTGTATTGTCATGCCTATTATAAAAATAAATACAATCTAATCTCTAATAACAGAACAAAGAAGGTGAATGAGAACAAAGTTGTTTTGGAATAAATAAATATCTACTGATAATAACTCAGATACACTGGAACAAATGAGGGGAATCAGAAATGGAAACTAAGAAGGTTAATATCACAAAAATTACAACAATATAGTACTCTCCTTTTCACAACTTCTATAGATAACTAGGTGTATTGTGATAAGATTTTTTTTGTGATACAGCTTTGGTTTTTCCTTGAGTTAATCATCTTTTCTTTTGATGCTTGCCTCAGTTTTTTTCTATAGCCTTTGTTTTTCTACATACTTTATTTTTTTTAAACCCACCTTATAATTTTTCTGCTTTAACCTTAGTCTGTGACACTACTGTCACCTTTCTTCTAGGCATTCTAGGTTGGCTTCATCATTCCTGGATCTTATATTTCTTTTGCCTTAGCTTATGCCTTCTTTTGCTGTGTGCCATTTTCTAGTGTTTTCCTAAGAAAGGGAATATGAGGTGTAAACTTCTTATCTCCCTGCATTTGTAAAATTACATTAAATTTGGCTGGTATGAATTTTCTCTTCGAATGTTGAAGGTACTGCTTGACTTGTAGCCTCTTGTGTGCCATTAAAAAAAATCTTGTGCCATTTTCATTCTTTTCCTCTGTAAGCTTTTTTTCCCCCTTAGTGATCTAAAATTCCATGGTAATGTGTGTTGTTGTAGCCCTGTTTACTTTTTTGAGTAGGGTATTATAAAGAATTCAAGCCATTCTATTTTGGAAAATTTTATTCAGTAACTTCCTACCTGTTTTTTTGTTGTTGTTGTGATTCTGAAATTTCTGGTTATCAAATGTTGCAGTTCTTCTGAGTTTTTATTAATACTTAGAATATTGGCTGCCACATAAATAGACAAAAGTGCTAATATGATTTAATTATCCTGTATGCAATAATCCTCTCTTCTTTGCTTGGAATTATTTTTCTGGAGTGCCTTTATTTGGTATTGGATGCATCTTGGTTGTCCGTATTTGAGAGGTACTAAGAGACTGACTGGGAGCTCTCATAGTTTGTACATGGGTGGGAAGGCCACATTAAGTGTTTGGCTTTATTTTGTGCTAAGCTAGTTTTTTTGCCCTCCTTCTCTTTATTCCAGTTTAGAAATCATATTTTAATTTAAGGGGAGCTAGAAATAACTAAAAAACTACATCATATTATTTAGCCAAAATAATTTTTAAAAATATTCTTCTTGTAGCATTATTGTACATAAAAATGACATTTCTTGTTTTGTACAATGCTGAGTTTCTAGTGAAAAATTAGTGAATTTAGTTTATGTGAACAAACTTCAACTAACAAAATTCTTCACATAGCTCATGTTTTCAGGAGACAAAAAATTTTACTCTTGACTCACTTTTGATAATTTGTGCACAATTACTGAATGGGTATGATGTATAGTAATTCAAATAAGGAGACTCAGAAGCAGTTGGATGGTTTCATTTATGCATGGAACATAATGAGAGTTTTAAGAAATGAAAACACAGGTTAGCATTTCATACTGGTAAGAGCAAAAGTAAGTTATTCCTGCAAAGTACTTTTGAAGAATTTGAAAGCTATATCTCTTCCTCCTTTTCTTTCTTCTTTTTTTTGAAGAAAAAAAGACTGTACTCCAAACTCTGCACCGAGTTTGGAGTGCAGTAGCATGCTCATGGCCACTGTAGCCTCAACCTGCTGGCTTTAGGTGATCCTCTCACCTCAGCCTTCCAAGTAGCTGGAACCACAGGTGCATGCCACCATGCCTGGGTAATTTTTTTTTTGTTGTTGTTAATTTATTGTAGAACTGAGGTGAAAGGACTTTGACGCCAGTGACAACTCCACACCAGTTAAAGACCAAGAGATTTATTAAAGTGGCAGCTACAGGGGAAAAGGAGAGGGGTCTATAACCGTGGGGGATGGGGGGGAGAGGGCGAGAGAGAGAGAGCACAAGAGAGAGAGTGTGAGAGAGAGCTATGCAGGGAGAGGGCTGTATTTATTAGCTTGACAGCGGCCGGAAGGGGCAGCGCTAGGTTTTATTGGAGGAGCGGCCTGGGAGCAGGGTGGGCAGATGTCATGTTGCAGGCCCATTGGACGTATAACAAAGCTAGCTACATTATGGAAAATGATTGGATGCGCGCTAGGAAAACCATGTGTGAAGAAGCCGGAACCTAGGGCCTTTGTTGTCTAGGGTGGCAGCGCCAACTTGGGGACGCCTTTCTGACTGTTCTCTGCACCCTTCATTCTCACCTTTTCTGTTTATTTGGGAGAGGGGCGTCGTTACTCTTTCTGGCTGCTTCCTGCTGGATGTGGGCATTGTGGGGGTGAGTTGGGGGAAGGGCACAGAACCAGCCAGAATAGGGTCCAGAGGTAGGCACTGAAGGTGAAGATTTTTGAAGACGAGAGTTCCATGAAAGTTTTTTGTAAATGTAGAATGATGACTTGTTCCAGCCAATCCTCCAATGGGCACAAGGGTGGTAGTAACCAGCTGTTTTGGAGTAGACTGTGGAGGTAAATAGAGGACCTGGAAGAGAACATATCTAAAAGAAAAGTTAAGTGATGTTTAGGGATAAGGTGTTGACTCTCTATTGGGACAGGTTGATAACTATTGAGTAATAGGAGGTTGAGGTTTTGATTTGAGAGTTTAATTAAGCGTTGTTGGAGAAATTTAAAGATATATGGGGCTATTAAACAAAAACGCAAATTAGAAAGAGGCAAGTGTCTCCCTGTTGGACTACTGAGAGCCAGGAAAATGGGGTGACTTTGGCTGTCTGTTGTATGGAGGTTTGTAATATTGTCTCTTGTTTTGTTATTTTAGGGGCTAGGTTTGGGATATTTGGCTGAATTCGGACATAGGTGTGGTAAATTTTGATGGTTCCTGCTGGGGTGGAGTCTTGGATTTCGTTGTATACTTTGCCTACCACCCCTTTTGTCCACATGTTATCCCAGGGATGTTTGACGTTTAAGTAGAATTGGTCTCTGCCTTGTGAAGTGAGAAGAAAAACATCTCTATCACCGTCAAAACTTTCTATCTTTATGGAGTGGAGCATGCAAGAGACTTTTGGACATCCCCCATAAATTTCAGGGTTTTGTTTACAGTAATCTTGAGTTGGTCAAAAAGAAAGCAGAATTGAAGTACTTTGTGCCACGTTAAAGAAAGTGAGTGCATGGAAGAGAGAGAGATGGGGATAGAGACTTGAGACTGGCAGCCATATGGCTGGCAGTCCGCTGTGGCCAGACGCTGGGTATATGAGTGGTCCTTAGAAGTCCAGGACTCTTTTATAAAGAATCTCCAGCAAAATGGTGGGACGGGTGGAGTTGTTTTACCGTTGAGGTGTGTTAAAATTAATAAGGGAAGGAGGGTTAGGCTGATGAACATAGTGCTGTAAGGGGTGACTTTTTATAAAAGACACTTAATAAGAATGAAGCTAGTTATAATGAGGAGGTATGTAATAGCCAACGAAGCTTTGGCTGTGGATGGCCGATTTGTAGGTGTTGACCAAGTAAGTGATATAGTAAGGAGGATGGTAATTAAGCCAAGAAAGGAAAGGGGCCAAGGGTTATAAGTTTTTTTGCGCTGAATCCAGAATGTTTGTTTGGATTTGGATTTGGATGGGTGGTGAGTTGGGACAAGAAGAAGGGGGAGTTTATGTCCCATATCTGAGGATTTATTATAGAAGCGGGTAAAGGAGGAAGTGAGCCAGTTGGGGAATCGTTAGTATTTAGGAGGGCCAAAAATGGGTGGTAGGAGTGGGTTGTTAAGGGTTGTACTTGGGTTAAAGGTAATGGACGCCTGGAATTTGGCTAGAATGTCACTGCCCATAAGAGGTACAGGACATTGAGGCAATATCAAAAAGGAATGAGGCCTGATCTTGTATCTGAAGATTTGCCTAGGGGGGATGGGATAGGCTGCTGTTTGTCCTTCAGTAGAATGTCTGAATACTTGTTAATCGCCATACTGAGGCCAAAAGACTAAGAATAAGCTAAGTTTTTTTAGGTTTTTATAGGTACCTTTTATTTTCCACTCCTGCTCTTGGAAATATTTTTATAATTTTGGGAAATGGGGTGAAGATTATTTTTTTTAAAATCTATTTTCTGCTGAGATGGGGCTGTAGCAATGTCTCTACCTATTTATTTTTAAGGGCATGAACAGGAAATGGCAGAACCTTAAGCAAATGGTATTTGGATTTAATAAAACATCAAGTGAGAGCATAGGCAAAGATTATTAAGTAAACGATGATGAAAAGAGTTATTGTCCCAAAAAACAATGTTGGAAAAGTGAAAGTTTTATAAATTGTATGTATTTATTAACATAAGTTGAAATATTTCTTTGTAAACTATCTATAGTTGTACTTTAACAAGGAAATATAGCCACTTTGACACAAAGTCTGAAGAAAGAAAAATTGAAAACATTAGAAACACGTAGTTAGGTTATAGCTTAAATTGAGAATTTAGAACAGGTAAACATTGGCAAGAGAAAACAGTGTCCTTTGTTTTTATCATAGGTCTGATATACTTTTACAACAGTTGATATGCCAGAGAGTGAAGCCCAGGTTATTCTGCCACTCATCCTATGTTGGAGAGTAATCCTTGTGCCTGGAAGGAGATTTTAAAGTTTGTTAGCCATTTGGCAGTGTTGTTAGTGAAATTAATTTATCTGGCCTTTAGGCAACTTAGAAGGGGGACGGGTAGGTGTGGTTTTTGGAGCTTGCTGCTTATTTCACCCTAGAGACAGAATTAAGAACTTGAAGAGTTTAAGTAGCAAAGTTTTTAAAAGCATGTTATAACACAAAATCACAGTGGTTATTGTAAAAGTTATTTATTTAGCCAAAATGATAGTCCAATGATTTTGAAAAGAAAAAACCTCGCTCTTTTGTAACAAAGACAGTGGGGGGAGGGCTAATTGAATTTTGTCTCTCTTTTTTTTCCCCCCCTGTTGTTTAAAGAAGAAACTTTTTTTGGAGATTGTTAATTAAGAAGCTCATGTTTTGGTTTTTGAGTAGCATGTTGGCCTAGCATTAGTGTTCTTGATATTAATGGTAAATTTATAGAACCTTTTTTATAGCCTTGAGTGTTTACAGAATTTTTTTTACTTCTTTTCCCTAACTTTTACCTACCATGTTCGATAAACTCATACCATTTTTTGACATGCTTAAACCTTCTATTTTTGTTCTATACTTTCTTTAACCAGCCATTTTATTATAGAACAAAAATGTACCATACAATATTCTTTCCTATGCAATTATTTATCTTTCCTTTATCCTTTCTTACTAAAAACATATCTTATACCAACAACTTTTTTACATTTTTTTTAACCTTAGAGCGTTAACCAAAATAATAAGTTTATATGCAGTGGAAGGGCTTAGATGGAATCCAACGTAGAACTATTAGGGGAATCCAGAGTTATACAAACGCACCCAAAAAAGCACAGTGGTGATGGCTTAGGGTAAAGAATAATATGAGTTTTAATTTTTGTCATAATGTCCCTTTCCAATAATGGAGCTGGACATGTTGGCATAATAAGGAGAGAGTGTTGAGATATTTTATTTCCCAGAACACGTGGAAGTAATGGCATAGTGAGGGGCCTGGATATAATGCCCTGTACCCCCACAACCAAAAGGGGTGAAGGAAGGAGTGGACCAGGAATTTAAGTAGAGCTGAGCATGTAGCCCCCATATTAATAACAAATGATATAACCCCGCCAGCTACTGATATTTCCACCCTAGACTTGGTTGGTTTAATAGTTTGTTTCAAAGACATTGGAGCTACCAAGTTAGTGGTGAGTCAATCTGACTGGAGCAAGCCCAAGAGACCCCTTCTGAGATCGTGTAAGATGCCTGGTGTCCCCTAATTGCAGCAAGCCTCTGGGCCATGTGCTCTCCTCCTTCTGGGCGAATGAGGCAATCGTGAGCCCAATGTCCATGCTGTTTGTATTTGGGACAGGGTTTTGCTGGTGGGCAGGGCCTGATAGTCTTTGGCCATATGTCCATTTTGATGGCATCGGAAACAAACCTGGGAAGGGGGCTGTGTACCCCTTCTGCTACTGGCCATCTGGGGTGGAAAATTATCAGTGGTGGCCTTTTCTGCTAAAGTGGTAGATAAAAGCTGAAGTGCTTCCTGTTTATGTTGGTGGTCCTGTATTCTTTCCTCCTCTTGGTTGTTAAAGATTTTAAAGGCCGTGTCTAATAGCTCTAATTGAGGGGTTTGTGGGCCCTTTTTCAATTTTTGGAGTTTGTGCCTAATATCCGGTGCTGACTGGGAGATAAATACATAGCTAAAAGAGTTTGTCCCTCCACAGAGTTTAAATCAATATTAGTAAATTGCTGCAATGTCTCAGAGAGGCGACTTAGAAACATTGTTGGATTTTTATCTGGTCTTTGAAAAACCTCTTTTATTCTGTCCTAGTTAGCCTGTTTATTAACACATTTTTGTAGTTAGTTAACAGGATTTATTTACATGATCCCTTTACTTTTGTTTGGGAAGAAGGTTGATATGGTCTTAGTTTAGATATAATTTGAGAGAAATTTATTATAAGAAAACAACAAAGAAGAATTTTTTTAACATCCTTTTGTCCCAGCCACCCCCTTGAGAAGAGACCTATTAAGCCATGTGGAAAGTTGAATGGGTTTTTTAAGTACATGTGCGGGTGGTGACTTGTTGCAGCTTGTATTGTAGGGTTGCCACCAGGGGGTTATCAAGCAGTGAGGGGAGGGGGGTGAGAAGGCTGGAGGTTGGGGTCAAGCACTGTGGCCTTTGGCACTGGCCCCTTCTCCGAAGGTAAAAAAGGAAGACTGAAGGTCAGGGTTAGGTGCCATGGCCGTAGATGCTAGCCCTTCTTTTTTAGATAAAGGTGGAGGGTGAGAAGAAGGAGAAACTGATGGAGAGTGGAATAACAAAAACTGACTATAGGAGGTTTATCTGCTGGGTTGAAGTTAGAAATAGAGGAGGGAGGTGGCAGGATTACTTGTGTATGATCTGAGACTTTTTTTTAATTTGTGAGAGGTCTGAGATAGAGAAGGGGATGTGCACCTGAATAATATCCTTTGTGCCCACTACTTCGTGGAGGGGAGCAAGGATGACCAGTGCAGCCTTGGATTGGATTACCGGAGGGTTATATTGGGGAGTGATTGAAGGGGGGGGTGCACAGAGGTTGAATTGCTGGAGAAGTGGGTGGAACTGAAGAGGAAGGTGGGGGCGGGGGGAGCCCTGAGAGCTGTCTGTAAGGAGGGGGCTCCTCTGCAGGATTGAAATCCAAGATGGGAGAGGAGGGAGGGGACTTACAGTGTTTGCAGTGGGGGAATAGGGGTTTGGAGGAGGAAGCACAGATGCATGTGGGACAGTGGGAGGGAGAGAAGCTGTAGAGGGAGTGTTTATGGAGGAGAGAAAAGGACTGAATGTGGGGAATCTCTACCCACTGTTTTGAACGCTTACAAAAATTGTATAAGTCCCGTATAATATCGGGATTTAGGGACCCCTGAGGGGGCCACTGATTTTGGTTGTCTAAGGGATATGTAGGCCAGTCCTGTGTGCAGAGGTGAATTAGGCATTTGGGTTTGATATCGGGGGTGAGTGAAAGTGTGTTGAGGTTGTTTAAGAGGCATTTAAGGGGTGAGTCGGCCGGCAGGGATGACAAGCCTCCCATGGTGGGACAGGTGGACTAAACGGGGCATCCCCCAAAGAGTCGACTGCCCAAGAAGTGTGGCTGTGGCAAAGCCTGTCGTCACAGGGGTTTGGCACAACCAGGGTTTTCCTGGAGAACTGAGGGGTCAAGGCACCTAGCTCTAGGAATTTTCGGAACAGACAGAGAGCACTTGACCGAGCGGCGGGTGAGAGGGTATTCGAGATTCCTGCCGGCTGAATAGGATGTATTGTGGGGCAATAGGCATGGGGACCTCTGAGGTCTTTTATTACCTGACAGATGTGGGAGCCCTTCGGAATCCGCTGTGGGCTAGCAGACATGGGACCCCTGGGGTCTGCTGCAGCCCGACAGCCGTGGGAGTCCTTAAGGGGGGGAGAGAGAGAGAGAAACCGCTGTGGGTTAGCAGACGTGGGACCCCTGGGGCCCGCTGCAGCCCGACGGCCATGGGAACCCTTAAGGGGGGGAAGAGAGAGAAAAGAGAAAGCCTTTAGCTGCAGCCTGGCAGCCGTGGGAGTCTTCAGTGTTTGAGAGAGATAAGGGAGAAGAGAAGGCCTTTAGCTGCAGCCTGGCAGCTGTGGGAGTCTTCAGGGTTTGAGGGAGATGAAGGAGAAGAGAAGGCCTTTAGCTGCAGCCTGGCAGCCGTGAGAGTTTTTAGGGTTTGAGAGAGATACAGGAGAAGAGGAAGCCTTCAGGGTCCGCTGTGGCCATGAAGGGCGAGGTGGGGTGCGTTCCCCCTCGCCCTGGGGGCCGGAGGGACTGCTGGACGATCAATGGTCAGTTTCCCCTGGTGGTCCCGGGCAAGTTTTAAGCTTCCGTGTCTGGGGAACTCACCTATCCAACGACTGCTGGTGGATGCAGCTTACGCATTCAAAACAGTGGGGAAGGTCCAGGAGGGCTGGAGTGGCCACAGGCGCCAGGTCGGGGCTCCCACCCACGGGAATACACCCACACAGAGGCGAGGGAGCACCCGATCCGAGTCACAGCACCAATGAAAGGACTTCGGTGCCAGTGACAACTCCACACCAGTTAAAGACCAAGAGATTTATTAAAGTGGCGGCTACAGGGGAAAAGGAGAGGGGTCTGTAACCACGGGGGATAGGAGGGAGAGGGAGAGAGAGAGGGAGAGAGAGAGAGGGGGAGAGAGCGAGAAAAAGAGAGAGGGGGAGAGAGGGTGAGAGAGAGAGCACGAGAGAGAGAGTGTGAGAGAGAGCTATGCAGGGAGAGGGCTGTATTTATTAGCCTGATAGCAGCCGGAAGGGGCAGCGCTAAGTTTTATTGGAGGAGTGGCCTGGGAGCAGGGAGGGCAGACGCCATGTTGCAGGCCCATTGGACGTATAACAAAGCTAGCTATATTATGGAAAATGATTGGACGCGTGCTAGGGAAACCATGTGTGAAGAAGCTGGAACCTAGGGTCTTTGTTGTCTAGGGTGGCAGCGCCATCTTTGGGATGCCCTTCTGACTGTTCTCTGTGCCCTTCATGAGGTCTCACCAAGTTGCCCAGTCTGGTCTCAAACCCCTCAAGCAATCCTCTTGTTTCTCCCTCCCAGAGTGCTGGGATTACAGGTGTGAGCCTCTATGCCCACTCTTCCTTTTTTATTGTAAAGGTTTACAAATGGAATTACTTTGCTTAGTTTCAGAAATGTCCTCTGTCAAACTCATTTACATCCATTCCTCTATGATTCAAACCCTCAAAATATGATCTGTGTGCTAGAGAACAAAGTTGACTAAGACCCTCAAGAAGCTCACAATCTAGAGTGTAACTGCCTAGTTATGGTGGTTACAATCCACGTATGGCTACTTGAATAACTAACATAAAATACAATGAAGAATTCAGTTCCTTAGTGTAAACTAGCCACATCTCAAATGCTCAGTAGCCACTTATGATTAATGGCTAAGGTTTTTGACTACAGCACAGATACTGAACACTTTCATTCTTAAGGAATGTCCTTTTAGCCTTAAGAGAAGGCAGACTTGCCAGGCAGCCATACATGGTTAGCCAGAGAGTGATCTATATCTAGGGAGGGTACATGATGACAAGCAGAATTCATTCATTCAGCTCATAACCTACTGCTGTACTGGAGAAAGCTATAAACATGACAAAAAAGGCTTCCATGCTCTCTGTGCTTTTACTCTATTTCAGGCAATTATAAATGTGATGGAGAACAATAAAGCAGGATAACTATAGAGAGTTGAAGGTGGGGCAGGGTATGGATAGTTTTCCTCTAGGGAGATTCTTTTCAGCAGAGTCCTGAGTGAAGGGAGAAAGTGCACTGTGTGAGTTTATGTTGGAAAAGGATGAGTGTGAGCTTGGTGAGTTTGAGTAACGTCAAGTAGCCCAAGGAAGTCAAGTAGGGTTAGCCAGCTGAATAGCAGTAGGAAATGAGTAGAAGTCAGAAGAAACCAATGATCTCTATGCCGTATATCAAACTTCTATTAGTACAACACTTTGAAGCACATACCCCTAATACATGTATGTTTATGTAGTTTTTTTTTTTTTTTTTGAGTAGGAGTCTCACTCTGTCACTCAGGCTGGAGTTCAGTGGCATGGTCATGGCTTACCACAGCCTCAACCTGCTGGGCTTAGGTGATCATTTTGCCTCAGCCTTCTGAGTAGCTGGGACTACTTGTTTTTTGTAGAGACAGGGTCTCACTATGTTCCCTAGGCTGGTCTTAAGCTCCTGGGCTCAAGGAATCCTACCTCAGCCTCTGAAAGGGCTGGGATTACAGGCATGAGTCACCGTGTCTGTCCTGTTGTGTAGTCTCTATGGACTTTTATCAGTATAGTATTAGCAAGCATAGTTCCTATCTTTTAGATGAAAAGAAACATCAATCAATTTCTAATATTTACTCATATTACCGTAATGTATCATGAGCTGGGAGATAGAACTATCATAGAAAGCCTGGAAGTTGCATACAGGGATTATTTAAGTTGTTGGAATTAGTACAGTTTGAACAGAATATTTGTGGTGGGTCTCCAGAAGAAAACCACATTACTTATAAGTGAAGACAGTGCATGTTTTCTACACAGTCAGCCTCAGTGCACTTTAGTTAATTAGGTACAGAAGTTAAGGGAAAAGTTCAGGAAGCAGAAACAATGTTTATGTAGGTAAAGTGGTGTGAAATGCCATAATGTATTTAGGAAGTCCCTTTATTTAGAAATTGTGGGAAAGGGCCGGGGTGGTGGCTCACACCTGTAATTCCAGCAAACTTAGAAGCCAAGGCAAAGAGGATCATTGGAAACCAGGGGTTTGAGACCAGCCTAGGAAAAAGCAAGACCTCATCTATACAAAAAACTGGACATAGTGGTGCATGCCTGTAGTCCCAGCTATTTGGGAGACTGAAGTAGGAAGATCACTTAAGCTCAGGAGTTTTGTGGTAAGGGACTTCCCAGAACAAAGAGGAAGTAACGTGACATAGTCAATGTCTAGGTGCACATGCGTATACCCTGTTACAACCCTGTGCCATAAAATACCCTATTAAAATGTAGTTTGTCATATAAGGGAGATAACGGGGCTAGAATATAAAAAGAAGTTAGCAAAAAGTATATAAGGCCCTGTTGTGTTCGGGGCTCAGCCTTTGGATGTGAATCTGCTGGGCCAGTGTCAACACAAATAAATGCTGCTTCCTGGCAAAGAAGCCTCGGTGTCCTTGTCTCTCTGTAAAGGGTCCTACCACATCTCTGGGGCCTCGCCTGGGATATGGAGAGTGATTTTACTTCCCTTGTCGCTGGGGTGTGACCCCCGGGACACCAGGAGAGGTGACCTCACCTGGAGCCAGTGGACTGATTGATCTGTAGGGGACTAGTCCTCCCGGTGTGCCAGTGCAAGTACTCCAGGAGCACAAAGGAACCCAGTGAGGCCCAGGAAGCAGCCAAGGGAGCACCGCCTGTTAGACTGGTAAGAACCTAGGTTCAATTTGGTAAACCTGCCCCTAAGAGGCAGAAGGGAGGCTGATCACCTCCCAGAGTTGCCTGAGTAGTCCCACAGGAGACAAAGCTGTGACTCTAGGGTACTGGGTGGTGGGTTGGAAACGTTTGAGTGTGAATGAATGAGATGCTGCTTGGCAACGAAGTGGGAATAGAGTCCCAATTCAGAGATCCATGGCGACCTCATATGGCTTAGGGCGGTAGTACAGTTGGGAGAAATCCTGAATTGAAGCCTAGTTGAGGGCTTATATTGACTCGTCAATTGCTAAGAGGCACCTGGAATATCTTCATGAGGAGAGCGGCCGGAGATGGACGAAGCGAGTACTCACCCATACCCTTTCCCTTTCTCATGAGTGATTGTTGTCTTTTAGAGGGAGGAAATGGTTGGCAGAGTAAGCTTACCCCACTAGAGTATATCATGAAGAATTTCAAAAGGGGATATTCAGGGTACTATGGTATTAAGTTGACTCCCAGAAAACTCCAGACGTTCAGTGAAATAGATTGGCTTTCGTTTGGGGTGGGCTGGCTTTCCAAGGAGTCACTAGACAAAGAACTAGTTAGCACAGTGTTTAGAGTCATTGTGGGGGACCCAGGACACCCTGACCAATTCCCTTACCTTGACTGTTGGCAAGATATAGTCCTTTCTTGTCTACCTTGGTTAAAAGTCTGTCTAGAGGAAAATTGTAAAATCATTATGGCCTGAATGGCAGCTCCCTCAAAATGCTGACCAGAACCCGAGAAGCCCGTTCTGTCAGGATCCTGAGGAAATCCCTCCGCCTTTTGTGCCATTGTACCCCTCAGTATTACCTGTACTCCCTGCACCTACCACAGCCAGAGCCCCGCTGGAGGCTACCCTTACCCCTAAAGCCATCCTTCCCACAAAGTCTCCCGGAGACACCTCTGGCTGCAGTTACTCCAGAACCACTGGTTCTAACTCTGTATACTCTGGAAAGCACCAGGAGGACTTTGCCAGCAGCTCTACTCCCCACAGGCACTAAGAGGCTTTATATCTGCCACTGAGAGAAACTAGAGGGCCCCTCTATTATAGTCAAGATGTTCAGATCCAAGGGAGACAACATAGTTTTATATATTAGCCCTTTACCACCACTGATCTCCAGAACTGGAAAAACCATACCTCATTGTTCACTGAGAAACCTCAGGCTATGATTGACCTAATGTAATCCATCGTCCAGACCCACAAGCCCACTTGGACTGATTGCCACCAGCTTCTCTTGACTGTTGGACACTGAAGGATGCTGCTGTATTACTCAGGCTTCTTTCAAATGCTTAGAGGAGCACACCCCTGCAGGAATGGTGAATACTCAGGCCTATGCCAAGAACCAGTTCCCTGAGGAAACTCCCAATGGGACCCTAACGATGGCTGGGAATTTCAAATGCTCAAATGATATCTAGAGGCTCTTTTAGGCAGTATGAAGGAAGGAGGGGAAAAGGATATGAACATGAGCAAAACCTCAGAGGTACTCCAGGGACCTGAAGAAAGCCCAAATCCATCTATGAGAAGCTATATGAAGCTTTCCACCTTTACATCCCCTTCAACCCAGAAAATCAGCAAATGGTTAATGCACCTTTTGTCGGTCAGGCTCAGTGAGACATCTGATGCAAACTACAAAATTTGGAGGACTTTGCTGGGATGAATGCTAGTCAATTATTAGAGGTTGCAATGAAGGTATTCATTAACCGAGACCAAGAGGCCCGAAGAGAAGCAGACTGAAAAATGAAGAAAAAGGTAGATCTGCTTGCCACTGCCTTGATGTAATGGTTGGGGCACTCTCAGAAAGCAGACCTGCCGGGCTGGAGCTGAGGCTGGGGCCAGAGAAGAAGCTGACAAGAACCACTTCATGCAGAGATGAGATTGGGGCAGAACCAATATGTGTGCTGTTTCCAAGAAGGTCATTGGAAAATGAGCGTCCAGAGAATTATCATCCAACTCCCAGGGAAAGAAGGAGAGACCAGGTAGTCCAAGGATGATACCAACCTGCACTCCAACCATATGAGGCTTCCAAGAATGATTTTGTTGGCCTAGCTGTTGTGAAAAACTATGGGGAAGACTAGGACATACCAGGCTCCATTTTGTTGGGCCCAGGAGCCTATGGTCCGAATGACTGGGGGGAGGGGGGCAGCCCCATGACCCCATGGTAGATACTGGAACAGAGCATTCAGTAGTAACCCAACCAGTGGGCCCCCTCTCACCAAGACAGGCCATTATTGTAGGAGCCATGGGTGGTTAGGTTCATCACCCCTTCTTATGGCCCCAAAGATGCAATCTATGTGACCATGAAGTTGCTCACGAATTCCTATATCTTCCTGACTGTCCTGTGGCTTTGATGGGTTGGGACCTCTTGGGAAAGCTGCAAACCCAGATAACTTTCAACTCCCACTGCCAAGCAGCTCTGACCCTAGGGAAATCCAAAGCAAAAATTGTGACTCTCATGGTCCCTGAGGAGAAGTGTGGCATCTCTATAGTCTTACACAAAAGCCGCAACAAGGATCTGAGCTTCTTGTCAAGGCACCTGGGGTATGGGCTGAGGACAATCCTCCTGGATTAGCCCAAAACATACCCCCAATAGTAGTAGACCTAAAGCTGGGGGCTAGACCCACCTGCCAGAAATAATATTTCATCCCTCGCAAGGCACAGATTGGGATCCAGAAACATCTGGAAAGACTTCTAAAGTATGGAATCCTCTGACCCTGCCAGTTGTCCTGGGACATGCCTCTCCTGGCAGTCCAGAAACTGGGAACAGATGACTACTGGCCAGTTCAGGACCTACAAGCAGTAAACCAGGCCACCGTTACCTTACACCCAGTTGTCCCCAAACTCTACACCCTCCTGGGTCTTATCCACTCCGAGGCTACCTTCTTTACATGTTTGGATCTCAAGCATGCATTCTTTTGTACCCACTTTGCCCCTCAGAGAACCAATTTTCACTTTTCAATGGGAGAATCCTGAAAATGGTGACAAAGGCCAACTGACTTGGACTAGATTGCCTTAAGGGCTCAAAAATTCCCTGGCCATCTTCAGCACAGCATTAGCCTCTGATTTAAAAGCCTTCCCAGAGGACCAACATGGCTGTGCACTACTTAAATATGTGGAAAATCTACTGCTAGCCAGGCAGACACTGGAAGACTGTATGGAAGGTACACAACAGCTCCTCATCCTCCTATGGGAGGCTGGCTACAAGGTTTCAAGGAAAAAGTCCCAAATCTGTCAAAAAAAGGGTCAAATATCTCAAGGACAGTATCAACTCAGCCTGGAAAGAAAACAATCTGCTTGATTTTGGTTTCATCAACCTGATGCCAGGTTTGAGAGTTCCTCAGTGTTGCAGGTTTCTGTAGAATCTAGATACCTAACTTCTCTATCTTGGCAAAGCCCCTTTACAAGGTCACAACGTGGGGAGAATGGGAACCTCTCTTAATGGGAACAAACACAACAGAAGGCCTTTGAAGAGATTAAGCAAGCCCTCACTAATGCACCCAGCCTGGGACTCCCAGACATGTCTAAACCCATCTTTCTATATGTGCATGAGCATACTGGTGTTGCGGTGGGAGTCCTGACTCAAATGTTGGGATCATCGCATTGTCCAGGAACGTACCTCTCCAAACAACTTGACTCTGTCGCCCGAGGCTGGCCACTCTGTCTACAGGCACTCGCCGCCAGGGCCCTCCTAGTGGCAGAAGCTGACAAATTGGCTATGGGACAAGAATTAACAGTCTGAGTGCCACACTTGGTGCAAACATTAATGGAGTATAAGGGACAATACTGGCTAACTAACACTCAGATGGTCAAATATCAGGAAATGCTATTTGAAGATCCACACATTCACCTAGAAGTGGTGCAGACCCTCAACCATGCAACCCCACTGCCTGTCAGGCCAGATCAGCCCTATCATGACTGCATCAAAGTCATGGACGAATTATTTTCCAGCCGACTGGACTTAATGGACCAACTTCTGAAGGACCCCGACATTGAGTATTTCACTGATCATAGCAGTTTTGTGAAAGAGGGAGAGTGTCTTGCTGGGTACTCTGTGGTAGCCCTGAATTACACCATCAAGGTGAGATATTTGCCGAAAGGAACTTCAGCACAAAAGACAGAACTCATTGTGCTAACCCAAGCTCTCCAACTGGCAGCACTGATTCTAAATATGCCTTCACCACCCTCCATGCACATGGGGTTTTATATAAAGAAAAAGGCCTAATCAATGGGGGGGGATAAAATACGGTAAAGAGATCTTTGAACTCTTAGAAGCTGTGTGGGCCCCTAAGAAGGTGGCAGTTATGCATTGTTGGGGACATCAAAAGGGAGATGCCATGGTTGCCCGAGGAAATTATAGGGCAGACCAAGAAGCAAAGCTTGTGGCCTCCCAGGAAGCAACCAATGTCTCTCACTGCTGCACTGTTCCCTAGCCCATTGGTGGGATGGGACCCTAATTACTGACAACACGGACACACTTGGTTCAAGGTTGAAGATGGAAACTACATCCCAGGCAAATGGTAGGAGTTTAAGGATGGGTGAGTCGCAATTCTTGAGACCCTGGCCCCATCCTTTGTCAAGCAGTTCCACCAGGGAGCCCACACTGACCAAATGGTTCTTGAAACCACATTGGGCCGACATTTCTACATCCCTTGACTTTCCAGCATAGCCCGTGTGGTATGTGAACACTGCAAAATGTGTGCCTGAAATAACCCGCATCAGGGGCAGAAGGTCTTCACTGGAATACAGAGTGTTGGAGGAACCCCATTTGAAAATATAGTTGTGGACTTCACTGAGCTTCCCTGAGCCTGAGGCTGCAAATGTCTATTAGTCTTTTTTTTTGAGTTGGAGTCTCACTCTGTCACCCAGACTGGAGTGATTACAGGCTGAGCCACCGAGCCCGGCTTGTCTATTAGTCTTTGTATGAACTTTCTCAGGCTGGGTGGAAGCCTTCTCTACCCGATCCTAATCATCATAGGATCGGATAATGGCCCGGCGTTTGTGACTGAAATAATACAATTGGTGGCAAGGGAGTTGAAGAATCACATGGAAATTGCATACCGTCCCCAGAGCTCTGGAAAGGTGGAACAGATGAATTGAACTCTAAAATTACAGCTAAGTAAACTATGTTAGGAGACCCTATGTGGGACCAGCTGTTGCCGATTGCTTTGCTAGGAATCAGGTCTAGTCCTACTAGACAAACAGGGTTTTCCCCTATTAAAATTCTTTATGGACACCCTTCCCCCATTACCAGAGGCATACGAGAGTATCTAAAAGAAGTAGGCAACCTTACTCTGAGACAGAAAATGCAGGCCCTTGGCTCAACTCTAACTCCTATACTTCATTGGGTTAGGGTGTGGTTACCTGTAAGCTTTACCACAGATGCTCACCCCTTTAAACCAGGATATGCTGTATGGGTAAAAGAATGGAATATCTAACCCCAAAAGCCCCTTTGGAGAGGTTCATTCACTGTCATTTTGTCCACCTCTGCTGTAGTAAAGGTAGCCGAGGTGGCCCCCTGGTTCACCATAGCAGAGTGAAAGTAGCCTCTCGAGACTGGGAATGTACTTCTGACCCATCAACACTGGGAAATTTACCATCTAGAGGAAATGAGTTACAATCCTCGATCCCTAGAGGACTGCATCCCTGCTTTAGTCACTCCTGAAGCTGATTAATCTATGCATGGTGGAAGCTTGAGGAATCGACCATCTGGCGGGATAAATAAACTGTTCTTTTACTGTAACGTACTGTCACCCCTCATCGCTATCTATTGCTGTAATTCTCGTCTCAAACTTTGCTATAGGGTTAGTGGAGGCTCTCCTGGCCAATTGGAAGTGTGGAAAAAAGGTTCTTACTAGTGTTCTTTTTCCTCTTGTGGATAGGATGCTTTATTACTATTGGTTGCTTCTAATCTGGGCTCCTTTCTTTGACCCAAGTTCCCTGTCTTGTGATCCATGTATTTGCATAACCAGGTCAGGTCAGGGAGTCACTTGGACCCTCCTTTACCACACCCATTTCTCCTGCCAGGGAGAAATCTCAAGGACCTGCAGGCATAATAAGACCACCTATTCTATTTGACAACAAGGGAATCAGTACACTTGTTTTGACCATCAATACTCCCCTAGTGAAGATTGGATAGAAGTCCGGACCTCCCAAGAGAGGGGTCTCTAATAACCCAGACCCCCATCACCAACTCTGGTAGACCGATTTCAATACTTTTTGATGTGTGTGCAATTATAGGTTCTGGCCCGGAGACATCGGTCATATGGAAAAAGCATGCACTCATCATGGAGGGCCCGAGAACTTTTGACGTCCCATGTAGAGGTCTAGATTGGGAATTGGAAAAACAGCTTAATGACAAATACATGTGTGAAGAAAATGGTTTATGTGCCTATGTACCTGACTTTTACTGCCCCAGCTGGAGCTGTGTCTCATAGGCCACCTGGAAAAATGGAAACACAGCAGCAATCCTGCAAAGGGGAACTGCTGCATCTGACAGTCAAGTGGGGGCCTGTAACCCTGTTAATTTTACCATTCTTAACTCACAGGACCCCTAATGGCAACTGGGCCGCCGAATCGGCATTCGGATCTATGGACAAGGCAAAGACCCAGGAGCTAGGCTACATTTTAAAAGAATCATTACACCTATTCAGCCATATCCTATCAGGTCTCCCACTCCTTTTATGAGAAATGAAAATTAGCCCTCCTCCCATCTCATCCACAAGAAACCTGTTCATAGCCCTGGCAGAAACCATTGCCCAAACCTTAAAAGTCTCTTCTTGCTATGTATGTGGAGGAACTAATATGGCAGATCAGTGGTCTTGGGAAGCTAGGGAACTAAATCCCCACGAACCCCTACAATGAAACGGTACCCCAGTCCTATCACTGGGGTTTGGCTGCTGCTTTTTTTTTTTTGAGTTGGAGTCTCACTCTGTTGCCCAGACTGGAGTGCAATGGCCGCTCCCGGCCACTGCAGCCTCGCCTGCTGGGCTCCGGCGATCCTTCCAACTCAGCCTTCCAAGAAGCCAGAAATACATGCCCGGCTGATTTTTTGATTTATTGTAGAGATGAGGTCTCACTGCCCAGGCAGGTCTCGAACCCGTGGGCTCAGGCAATTCACTCACCTCAGCCTCCCAAAGGTGAGGGATTACAGGCTGAGCCACCGAGCCCGGCTGGTTTGGCTTCTTAAGACCTCAACTATAGGGAAAAACTGCCTTGCCCGATGGGGAAAAAAATTTCACACTTCTGTTGGAAGCCTGACATGCCTGGGCCAAAAATTCGATTAATGCAATGGCCCAGAGAACCCAGTGAGGGGGGATCCCCAAACCACTCTGAACCAGACCCTCACCTTTGTCTAGCTTCTCTTACCTCCAACAGGCCTGGGACAATGTTGATGCAGACATCACATGGTGGGACCCAAATGGATTGTGCTGGATATGTGGGAAGATAGCCTATACTGTACTTCCCGCAAACTGGTCAGGATCTTGTGTGTTAGGGTATATCCACCCTGCTCCCATTTGTTAGAGGTGAACATTTAAGGATTCAAGTCTGCAAGAACTGGAGAACCCAAAGGAAAAGGCATGCCTTACAGATTGGCAATTGGAAAGATGATGAACGGCCCCCTGAATGTAACATTCAATACTATGGCCTGGCCACCTGGGTAGAGGATGGGTTCTGGGGCTATTGGACCCTCATTTATATGCTGAACCGCATAATTTGACTATAGGCAATTGTTGAAATTATAACTAATGAAACTGCAAAAGCCCCTAACATACTAGCCAAATAGTAAACCAAGATGCTCAGTGCTATCTATCAAAACTGCTTAGCCTTAGATTAAATTGCTTGCTTCTGAAGGAGTTTGTAAAAAGTTTAACTTAAGCAATTGCTGCTTACTAATAGATGATGAGGAAAAGGTCATAGAAGAAATCACTGACTGAATGAGAAAAATTGCTCATGTCCCAGTCCAGACCTGGAAAGGCTGGAACTCTCGGGAATTGTTTGGGGGATTGTTTTCAACCTTTGGGGGATTCAAAACCCACATAGGTGTTATAATTTGGGGAATTTGTCTAATCCTGCCCTTTCTGACTCCCCTCATTTAGGCCATGGTCGAAAGAAAAATGGCAGCATGGCTGGGCTTGGTGGCTCAGCCTGTAATCCCAGCACTTTGGGAGGCTGAGGTGAGTGGATTGCCTGAGCCCACGGGTTCAAGACCAGCCTGGGCAACTTGGCGAGACCTCATCTCTACAAAAATGACAACAAAAATTAGCTGGGTGTGGTATGCGTGCCTGTAGTTTTGGCTACTTGGAAGGCTGAGGTGGAAGGATTGCCAAAGCTCATCAGGTTGACGCTGGGGTGGCTGACTGTGAGTGTGCCACTGAACTCCAGCCTGGGCGACAGAGTGAGACTCTAAGCTCAAAAGGGAGGGGAAAAAAAAGAAAAATGGCAGCACATATAATAATGTTATGGAAGTACCAATTCCTAAACCAAGGTGATGTTCTTTGACCCTAGAAGGGCCTGAGCATCAAAGGGAATGTGGTAAGGGCCTTCCCAGAACAAAGAGGAAGTAACGTGGCATAGTCAATGTCTAAGTGCACATGCGTAACCCTGTTACTACCCTGTGCCATAAAATACCCAATCAAAATGCAGATTGCCATATAAAGGAGACAAAGGGGCTAGAATGTAAAAAGAAGTTAGTAAAAAGTACATAAGGCAATGCCCTGATGTGTTCAGGGTTCGGCCTTTGGATGTGAATCTGCTGGGCCAGTGTCAGCACAAATAAATGCTGCTTCCTGGCAAAGAAGCCTCGGTGTCCTCTTCCTCTGTAAAAGTTCCTACCACAGTTTGAAGCTGCAGTGAGCTGTGATTATGCCACTACACTCCAGCCTGTGTGAGAGAGTGAAGCCCTGTCTGATAAATGAGAAGAAAAATTGTGAGAGAGAAAGGAACATGTTTGGATCCTTCAGCAGTGGCTGGTGCAGTG
The DNA here is from genome assembly GCF_000164805.1 of Carlito syrichta. Lineage (NCBI taxonomy): Eukaryota > Metazoa > Chordata > Mammalia > Primates > Tarsiidae > Carlito > Carlito syrichta. The sequence continues at coordinate 117,602 of NW_007217882.1, forward strand.
TATACACTGAAGTTTTTATTAAAGGAACATGGAGTTGGGGAGGGAAGCATGGGGTAAAGCTGGGCAGGAACCAAAGCCAGATTTAAAATGACTTTATATGCTGACGAATGTAAAATTTAGCTCAGAAGCTTTGGAGGCTACTGAAGGATTTTATGAAATAATTGATGTGATCCAGTTGGCCTTTTGCAAAGCTCTACCTAGTAGGGTTTGAGAAGATGGGTCAAAAAGACCAGCTTGGAAGAAATGAGACTAGTCAGGAGTCCATCAGACAAATCCAGGTAGCAGTGATTAGGGCTCTGCTAAGACTTTGGAGGTGAGGATGGAGAGAGAAAGATGAAGGTGCCACCTAGAGGGTGAAATGATCTGAGTAAAGGTGAAACAACACCATGTGCACAATGGTGTCTTTCACTGAGATAAAAACAGGTGGGTCAGGGAAGGGAAATGTGAAGGAAAAGGAAGACTTGTGTCTATGTGTGGATTGAGGGCAAAAACCTTCAGGTTAACTCCTGAGTTTGTAACTTGGAGACAGAATGACTATTGTGTTTTTTGCTGAGACAAGATCTTCTAGGGTAACAGAGATGATGAGGAACTTGCAGATGCGCCTTGCTTTCCACTTGGAATGTGTGAGGTGCCTGAGTTTTGCCAGGCAAGTATCTGGAGGTGTTTTGAGGTGGGTATAAACCTCTATTTGAGGCCCAGTGGCATTTATGTGAAGGTGATGTGACAGGACCAGATGCAACTGCCCAAGGCATTTGTACAGTGGTAAGAGTGAATGAAGGTCAGGGCCATTTCCTCAGGGAAGTACTATGGGCCCAAAGGCTACCCCCATCCCCCAGCTTTTCAAAGGCCAAAGACAGTATCAGAAGCCTGGGAAAAACAAAGTAAAAAAAAACAGCAAAAATGCCTTTTTCTTATTAAAATAAACCAATCCAAATAAACAAAAGCACTATTCAAATAAACAAAACATAAAAGCCATGAAAAATACAGTATTTCCAAAGCAAATTTATAAAAGCTGTTTTTTTCCTACCATGAAAATATTTAATTATGAGGTAGATACATGTTAACATATTAATATAAAATAATGTGGGTGAAGTCTTCTCTAGAAGGCATCTTTCTGCTGGGAGCCTCACCTATACCCTACTTACCTGCTTCTTCCTGATTATCCTCCCATTCCTGCCATTTCTCATTTTGCTGCCCCTCACTGCTGCAGGGGGATCTCATGATGCCACATTTGTAGCTTCTGGCTTTGTATCTGTTTGAGGGACAGCTCCCACAGGATATGGTTCTAATAACCCTCAGTTAGGTAGGAGAGCAGTATCATTCTTCTGGGATCTTGCTATGCTTTGGCACTGTAGTTTTATTGTCCCTAGTGTCTATTATTTTCATTTTGTCCTTTTATCTCCAACATATAAGTGAGAACATGTGGTGTTTGTTTTTTGTTTCTGAGTTAGTTCACCTAGGATAATGTACTTCCAGCTTCATCCATGTTGCTGCAAAGAACCTTATTTTTTTTTTCTTATTTATGGCTGTGTAGATTCTATGGTATATATATACACCACATTTTCTTTATCTAAGTAGGTAGGTAGGGTGTAGTTTGGTTCCTTGACTTTGCTATTGTGAATAGTGATTAAAATAAAATGCAGGGTTTTTTTTTTTTAACATAATGATTTATTTTCCTTTGTGTACGTACCCAGTACTGGGATTTCTGGCTAAAATGATAGTTCTATTTTTAGTTCTTTGAGAAATCTCTATACAGTTTTTCTTAGAGGTTAAACTAGTTTACAGTCCCAACAACAATATATGAGCGTTTCCTTTTCTGCACATTCACACCAACATCTTTTCTCTTTGACTTTTTAATGATAGCCAATCTGACTGGTAAAAAGTGATACAGCATTGTGATTTCAGTTTGAATTTCTGCGATGATTAGTGATTTTGAGCAGTTTTTTATGTTTGTTGGCCACCTCTGTGTCTTTTGCGAAGTGTCTATTCACTTATTTTGCCTGTTGATTAATGAAGTTCTTTGTTTTTTCGTGTTGTTTGATTTTCTTGTAGATTGGTGACCTTAGTTTTTTGTCTGAAGCAAAGTTTGCAAGTATTTACTCTGATTCTGTAGGTTTTCTGTTCACTTTGTTGATTATTTCTTTTGTTGTGCAAAATATATTTAGTTTAATTGTCTTATTTGTCTATTTTGTTGTTGTTGTTGCATTTGCTTTTTTGGTCTGCACCATAATTTATTGCCTAAGCCAACGTCCATAAGAGTTATGCCTAGGTTTTCTTTTAGGAGTTTTATGGTTTCTGTCCTTATGTTTTATTGAGTTAATTTTTGTATATGGTAAGAGGTAGGAGTACAGCATCCCTCTTTAGCATATGGCTAGACATTTTTTCCAGCACCTTTTATGGAATAAGGTGTCCTTTTCACATTTTTAATTTTTTTTCAAAGATTGATTGTAGATATGTGGTTTTATTTTTGGGCTTTCTATTCTGTTCCATTCATCTGTCTATATTTTGTACCAATATCATGCTCTGTTTTAGTTACTATGGCATTGTAGAATTTGAAGTCAGGCAATATAAAGTCTTTGCATTTGTTCTTTTTACTTAGGATGGTTTTGGCTATTTGAGCTTTTTTTAATGGTTCTATATAAAGTTTAGGATTTTTTTTTCTAGTTCTGTGAAAAATGATGTTAATATTCTGATAGGAATTGCATTGAATCTCTAGGTTGCTTTGGGCAATAAGAGTTATTTTAACAATATTAATTTCTCCAAACTATGAGCATAGATTGTTCTTCCATTTGTGCCATGTATAATGTCTTTCATTGTGTTTTATAGTTCTACTTGTAAAAATCTTTCACCTCTTCAATAAATGTGTTCCTAGGTATTAAATTCTTTTTTGTTGGTATTGTAAATAAGAGCGAGTTATTGATTTGGCTTTTGGTTTGAGCACTGTTGGTATATAAAACTGCTACAGATTTTTGTATCCTGAAACTTTACTGACTTTTAGATTTTTTAGCATTTTCTAGGTATATAATTATGTCATCAGTGAATAAAATAATTTCACTTTCTCCTGCCAAATTGGATGCATTTTATTTATTTCTCATGCCTGATTGCTGTGGCTTGGACTTCAAGTACTATGGTGAATAGGAGTAGTGGCCTATCATTTTCTAAAAAAAAAAAAAAAAAAAGATTTTTGAAGGACTCAGAATCCTCTCCCACTTGAAAACAGATACCCAGCATCAAACTCATTTATGTTTATCTCACCAACAAAATAAAACAAAATAAGCAAACACAATGGAGATTATAGCTCAGGGAAAACATTCTGATAAACCTGCTCAGTATCAGCAATGTGGTAATACAGGCATAATTTTTTTTAATCCTAAGTAACTTGATATTTTAGAGACTTTATTTATTTAAAATGTTTAATTGCAGTAAAATATATATAATATTGCATTTACTCTCGTAGGCATTTTTAAGTATACAGTAATGTTAAATGTATTAACATTGTGGAAAACCAATCTCCAGTTTTATGTACTCAGTAAACAATTCTCAATTTTTTTCCTCCCTCCAACCCCTGGCAACCACCATTTGATTTTTTCTTTTTATGAACTTGACTCTTCTAGATACCTTATATAATATAAGTTACTATAAAAAGAACAAAAGTAAGTCTAATATAGAGAAAGAAGCCACCTCGGCTTTAGTGTGCACCTAAACATTGACTTCAAAGCCTGTTCCCCCCCACTATATACTTCATTTATTCATTCATTGATTCATTTATTTAGAACTCAGTGTGTCTCAGAATGCCTTGAGGTCTGGAAAAAACAGTGTTGAACACATTAGTTTGTGGACATTTCTGCAGTTTTCTGACTCCAGCATGCTCTTTTATAAATCTTTGCTTTAGCTCCGGCTGTTCTTGCTCCTTGGCCTGGAAGCCTCCCATTTCTACCCACATCTGTCTGGAAAACACATACTGTACTAGTATTTAAAATAAACTCATATGCAATTTTCTTCCTGAATCTTTTCAGACTCTATATCCTATAAATGCCTATGGCAAACTATATTAAGATGATTTAAAAAATTGAGATTAAAAATGAAACAGAAGAGTCTACTATCAGCACTTCTTTTCAACACAATACTGAAGATACCAGGAGTGGAATAAGGCTAGAAAAATAATATAAAAATTAGAAATAGAAGAATAAAATTGATAAGACTACATAAGCAGAAAATCCGGAAGAATTTAGTTACTATTAGAAATAGTGACTAAATAAATAAGTTTATTGTTATCATTAGATTGAAGTCAAAATAAAACATAAATTGTATTCTTTCCTACTAAGAACAATTACACTGATAGTAATGTGATTGTTTAGTAGGTTTTTAATTAAATATTAAGTTATACTTATAAATTGCTACACAATTAGAAAAAAATTGTAAAGAAATGATGCCATTCGTAATACTATTAACTTATGAAGTATCTCAGAATAAATCAAATGAAAGGTGTGTAAGGTTTTTTTACAGAAAAATTTTAAATATCTGAGAAATTGAAGAAGAGTAAAACAAGTTGAGGGATATAGCATTAATATCTTCAAGTAATCTTCATGGAATTTTGTCAACTGTTGAGCATCAGTTTCCACCTGTATTAATGGACTCTATGAAAAGCATTATCCAAGTGAGTCTTCAATAAACATTCTCATTGTAGAGATGAGAAAACACAGACTTTGAGGTGCCAAATAGAAGCACAAGAGCACGTGGGTCAGAACTGAGAACCATCCACAGAAAGGCTTCATGAGGCTGGGCACGGTTGGCTCAAGCCTGAAATCCCAGCATTTTGAGAGGCCAAGGCAAGAGGATTGCCTCAGTCCATGGGTTCAAGACCAGCCTGGGCAACACGGTGAGACCTCATGGCTACAATAAAAAAAAAAAAAAAATTAGCCAGGTGTGGTAGCACACACCTACAATTCTGGTTACTCGGAAGGCTGAGGCGGAAGGATTGCAGGAACAAGCAGGTTGACACTGGATGGCGGTGAGCATGCCACTGGACTCCAGCCTGAGTGATGGAGTGACATTCCAGTTAAAAAAAAAAGAATGTTGATCTGTCTGACTCCAAAATGTTGGGCAACCCCCTTGGGTCCCCTCCCACTGTGGGAAATTTTCTATTCTCTTAATAAATCCTGTTTGTTTTTTTTTGAGTTGGAGTCTCACTCTGTCGCCTGGACTGGAGTGCAGTGGTCGCTCCCGGTCACCGCAGCCTCGACCTGCTGGGCTGCGGCGATCCTTCTGCCTCAGGCTTCCAAGTAGCTGGAACTACAGGTGTGTGCTACGACACCCGGCTAATTTTTTGATTTATTGTAGAGATGAGGTCTCACCAAGTTGCCCAGGCGGGTCTCGAACCCGCAGGCTCAGGCAATCCACTCACCTCAGCCTCCCAAGGAGTGGGATTACAGGCTGAGCTACTGAGCCCGGCTTATTTTTTTTTTAATTTTAAAAAAGGGCTATATTAAATCCCTCTAAGCTCCCTGAGATTCTGCCTGCTTCTGACATAGAAGGAAAGGGCCTGAGAAAGTCTAATTTTTCTCCCCATTTTTCAGACTGTGTACCAGGGTAAAACACTCTTGGAGAACCCTTTTGACTTAAAACACTATATATATGCTATGTTGTAGGCTGGGTGCAGTGCCTCACATCTATAATTTCAGCAATTTGGGAGGCCAAGGTGGGAGGATTGCTTGAAACCAGAAGTTCAAGACCAGCCCAAGCATTATAGCAAGACCTCACCTGTACAAAAAATGAAAAGATTAGTGGTGGGAAGCTGAGGTGGGAGGTTTGAGGCCCAGGAGGTCAAGGCTATGATAAGCCATGATTGTGCCATTGAACTCCAGCCTGGGTAACAGAGTGAGAACCTGACTCAAAAAGTAAAAAACCTTAAACCTGTAATTTTTTAAAAAAACCTATTCTTTTTTTCCCACCTCCCCCCATTTTTTCTCTCATTATTCACTCTGGGAAAGCATTTTTAATGTTTAGAGAATTTCTATATAAGCCTTTGTGACAAAGAACAAAAAGAGTGTTAAAGCCAACAGAAAAAAAAAGAAACTTAGGCCCTAATTTCAAAGTGAAAGATGTCAGTAACTCCATGACTGAGTTTGGGGAGAAATTCTTCCCCAGTCAAGCCTCAGTTGAGACCAAAGCCCCAGGCTTGTTTGAGGTCTTGAGGCAGAGGCACTCAGCTAAGCTGTGCCCAGCTATTCAGTTCACAGAAATTGTGACATAATATATGTTTAGAGTTATAAGTTACTACCTTTGAGGTAATGTCATATATAATAACTCATTCTACCAGGTCCCAGCTTTTGACCCTACCTTTCTCATTCCTATTATCTCCTCCAGGCTTGCTACAGCCACACAGGCTGCCTCTCCTCTTGCCAAACTGATTTCTGCCTATAGGCCTCTGCAGCAGTACTTTCTCCCTGACACACTGTATTGGAATTCTTCAGAGACAGAACTAATAAAATATAGATAGTTTTAGATATATAACAGGAGACATTATGCTAATATTCTTAAGCAATTATGGGGCCGAAGAAGTCTAAACATGTCTAAAAACTGGGAAGCCAGGGCAACTGATAATATAAATCAGTTCAAATCCAAAGTCCTGTGAACCAGGGGATCGAATGATATTCTCCATGTTGGAGAACAAAGGCCTGAGAATTGGGGGTGGGTGCAGGATGCTAGAGTAAGTTTTGGAGACCAAAGGCACTCCAGAACCATGGTCTCTCATATCCAAGGAGAGGAGAAAATGGATGTCCCATATGAAGAATTCAGTAAGAAAGAGAATTTGCCCTTTCTCTGCCTTTTTGTTCTGTTTGGACCCTTAACAGATGGAGTAATATTCACCCACATTAGCGAGGGTAGATCTTTTCTATTTAGCCCACTGGTCCAAATGCTGATACCTTTGGGAAGCACTTTCATGGACACAATCAGAAATAACATTATACCAGCTATCTGGGCCTTTAGGCAAGCTGAGTTGACACATAAAATTAACCATCACAAGTTAATTTAGCATTAACATTTATCTCTTTAAATCACACTCAGTCTCTCAATAAAGTCAATAATAAGTCTGTGATTCTGTTTAACATTATACAACTGTCCTGTGTAAACTGAAAACTCACTGATTCCTTCCCCCAGAGGAAGAGGTAATGTGCTTGAGTAATGTTTACTTTTTTTTCAGATGTCCAATAACTTAAATGTTATTACATAAAAGTAATAATAATGGTATTCTGATATAAAGGCAACTTATATGGTAGGGGAATGTAAGAGTAAAAATAAATAAAAAATCATACACTCATTAAAAAATAAGTAAAAACTCATGACATTTTTTTTTTTCTTGTAGCTGGTCTCATGATTGAAGCTAGTATATGTAACTATCTTTTACTACCCATTCTTGTCTTCTTTACTTGGGGTTTCATGTCCTTTGTTCACTGCTTGATTTCTGGAAGGTGGATAGGCCACAAAGAAGCAAATGGGCAGCCGTGGTCTACCTGTGAACACTTTCTGCTTGCAGTCCAAGCACTGTCTTTCCCACCCTTGGGCATGAGAGAGGCTGACAGGCAGAGGATGTTCCCTCACCTTTGACAAAAAGAGTTGGGTCACATTCTTTAGGTCAAGGGAGTCAGAGCCTTCAGGGCTGCACTTCAGTGTGGCAGCCACTGGCCAAGTAAGCTACTAGGAACCTGGGATATAACTGGGTCTGAACTTAGATGTGCTGAAAACATAAACTACAGAGTGAGATTTAGTACAAAATGTATATAGTTCAGTAACAATTAGATATTGATTGCATATTAAAGTGATAATTTTTGGATATACTGAATTAAATACATCATTACAATTAATTCCACCCATTTCTTTTTTTAAATGTGGCTACAATATAAAATTCACATGTGGCTCACATTTTACTTATTTTGAAATCTCAGGCTGCCTGCTCAAAAGACCAGGACTGTAATCACAATGCTTTAGGAGGCTGAAGCAGGAGGATCACTGGAGTTCAGGAGTTCAAGACCAGCCTGGGTAACATAGCAAGACCCTATCTGCACATAAAAAAGAAATTAAATTAGCCACATGTAGTGGTGCACACTTGTAGTTCTAGTTTTTTCAGAGGCTGGTGCAGAAGAATTGCTTGAGCCTAAGAGTTGGAAGCTGCAGTGAGCCATGATCAGGTCACTGCTCTTCAACCTTGGTGACAGAGCAAGAGAGCAAGACGTTGTCTCAAAAAAAAAGAAAGCCCAACAAGGTCATAGAATTTAAAATTTAAAATAATTGCTATTACATTGTTTCAACTTGTGAGAAACATATATATAATATTCACAAATTGACATAACCTTATATACAAGGTTAAATGCAAATGTCCCTTGGGCAGGGGTAGCCCTTGCGTAGGAAGGAACCACTGCTGAAGAAACTGAACACAAGAGTCTGTCAGTCTAGTCTCATTCACCTCCAGTCTGATTCATCTTCTGTCACTCAGGCTGCAAGGGGACCTAAAGCCTTACCCAATCAAGAACGCTGGGGTGGAGACTGCCTATCTAGTGCATAGCTGAAGAGGAGGAGGCAGTTTCTGGGATCTGGTGGGGGCTTTGCTCCAGCCAAAACTTGGTTTGTTTCCACTGCTCCATGTCCATTGCTCTGGGAGGTCTGGGTGGCTTGGCCACAGCTTCTATTGCCCTGGGATCTGCAGGCACAGGGAGATTCACAGGGAGGGTGACGGGACACCATAAAACCTGGGAAATGTTTAGCATGTGGGGATATGCGTATTGAGAGGGAGAAGTGTTGATGGAATCAACAGGAAGTGACTACTGAGGGACCCAGGCCTCCCCATCAGCTCTGGAGTCTTGGGCTTATGACCCCCTGGGCAGCGTGGTACTCATCAGTCACCTCTGGCTGCAGGATACACCTGGGCTGGAAGCTGGACCCTGGACAACTCTTCTCATTTCTGCACAGCAACTTAGCACAGCCTTCTCTGGGCAGCTCTGGGCCTTCAACTTTGCATCTCCCCCAGATTGTGCAGGAACAACAGGAGGTTACAAGGGGAGGATACTGATTTGGTGTAGGGTTTGTGTGTGGGAGGAGCTGTGCCCCATGGGTGCCCAGTCCTTCCTTTATCCTGTTAAAAAGAGGGATCACCATTAAGACGTTGACTAGTTTGTGGTTTGCGGTTTCCGGGAAGTGATTGAAGGACAATTTACAAGGTGCAGGAGGAAGCTAACCATATTTAATAACTGATTTGTGACATTTTTATAGTTGCTTTATTTGGGTTATCCAAGTGGAAATATCTAGTTATGTAATCAGAGGTTAATTGAAGTTTTGTTGTTGATTAAACCTGAATTTTAAATCCTCTTAGTTGTAATTTACAATAAATAAATGAATGAATACATAAATGAGTTTGATTTTGGTGTTTTTTCTTACAAACCCAGGGTACTAGAGTCAGTCTAATCATCTGCTATATAACTATATTAACACTCCACAGAGAGAGTGGTCTTCCCCACCATTCTTTGGCTATGTGGCAAACAAAGTCTCAAATCTACAACCCTCTTCCCCTAGTCTCTCGTGTGCTTGCAGTAAAGTTTCTTATATTTCTAGTTTTTTGCTGACATTTCCAAACACTAACTTCTTCCCTTTTTAATTTACAATATTATCTGGTATTTGTTTTTTGTTGTACATTTCAGACATAGCACTTAAATTAATTTTCACAGAACAATGAATGACACTTTAAAAAATGTTTTTGGTTTATAAAAATTTCACAAGAGAGGAAAGCAGAATAATCTTCTGACCCTACTGTAAAAAATCTTTATGCCTCTCCTTGTATCTTTCCTAGGCACAAGCACTTTATTAGAATGTCTTTGGGTAGAGGTTCCACTTTGGAAACATTACAGGGTGATGTGTCCTCAGCTACCCTCCGGCCTTTTTGTGGTCCTGAATTTCAGTCTAGGAATGACCCAAGATGCCCTCAGTGTCTGTTTCTCATGAAATGTCTAGTGAATATCAGCCCCTGGGTTATCTACTCCTAGATGACATACTCAGGTATAGGAGTGTAACCCCTTGAGGAGAGCCACTGGTACCCTAGGGCTCATAGAGTCTCCTGGTATAGTCTTCATCTAGAAAGCTAATCTCTTGGGACACAAAGGTTACCTTTTCCCAACCCTTGTTTTTGTTTCTTAGAAACACATTGCATGCCAGCCAATCAGATTCTGGTATTGAGGGGAAATGACATAAATGATTCCTGGTTTTGGATGCTCTTAGACTTGTGAAGGGAGAAAAAGTATTTCAAAATACAAAGAGCTGACCTCAGGAAAGTAGTCTAAGAACCTGCTGACCAAAATGCACCTGGGGCACAATGGATGGAACTCAGTGCAGTGTCTCCTTAGAGGACATTGCCATTGAGCACTTCAGTGAGCGGGATGGGGAGAGGAAGAATGTTCCAAGTGTTAGAATGGCCTGATTCAACACTTAAATCAGACATGCTTGCGTTCAAATTGGCACTGCGACTCCCTAAGTTTGTCACCTTGAAAAGACTTGTTTACTTATTTAAGCTTCAGATTTTCATTAACTGAATATCACATTTTATGAGTAGAGTTTGAAAGATAAAAAATTTTCAAAAAGCATGCAGGAGGTGAATTTTAGAAACAAAAAGTTAAATATGTATTAATATATTTAATTTGCTAAAAATTTTTTTCAGTTTTTTTTCTTTCCCAGAGTGAGCATAGTAAATCACTCAGGCTTATTTTTTGGGGATGAGGGTGCATGATTTCAAACAGGGTCTCAGAGCTTAGCTTTGAGAATGCTACCAGGAAACAAATTATAAAAACTCTTTCATTATGGTTCTAGAAAAGGAATAAATTTCACAAGAAAATGTTATAAATTTGTTGGTGAATTTACATTCACCAAAACATTAGTTTCTCTCTCTTTTTTTTTTTTTTGCAGTGGTTATGTCTGTTCAGTATCTTATCATCTGAATATCAGCATTTAATGCAAAAAGTGTGAGATGGAACTTGGCACCTCTTAGAATTGTTCACATATATATTGTTTCTTAAATGATTTGCATGAAAATAATCATTGATAGTTTAATTGTTTAAAAAATAAGCCGGGCTCGGTGGCTCAGCCTGTAATCCCGCGCCTTGGGAGGTTGAGGTGAGTGGATTGCCTGAGCCCGCAGGTTCGAGACCCGC
>NW_007217882.1:128967-135757 GCF_000164805.1 Carlito syrichta
CCTGCTGGGCTCCGGCGATCCTTACGCCTCAGCCTTCCGAGTAGCTGGAATTACAGGCACACGCTACCACGCCCGGTTGATTTTTTGATTTATTGTAGAGATGAGGTCTCGCCAAGTTGCCCAGGTGGGTCTCGAACCTGCGGGCTCAGGCAATCCACTCACCTCAGCTTCCCAGACGCAGGATTACAGGCTGAGCCACCGAGCCCGACCTTTTGCTTTTCTCTTTGAGGCATAAAATGTACATAACATTTTATTTCTTTCTATAAACACTGAGTAATTTTGATGAATTCGTCAAACACTGAACTTTTTCTCATTTAAAACTATGTGAATAACCCTGACTGGGAAGTAAAATTCTAAACTCAGTGACTCCAAACTAAGGAGGTCATCAAAGGCCAGGTGAGTTGTTTCTGAATATTCTCCCCTGCAGGTGTTCCATCCTTCTCACGCCATACATGAAAGAAGCATTTATATTGAGAGTGAGAGAAGCTACACAAACCTAAAAAGCTGGGGAACCCCAGGCAAATACAGTGGTGTTTGGGAATTGAAAGGGGATTGGGAGGCTCTTTCTGAGGATAAAACTGTTATTGTTCTGGGGGTGTTTTTACATTCTCTCCAACAAAAAACAAAAAAACAGAAAACCATTCAAATTTAGGCAAGAAGTTACTTAGGAAGAAAGTGGAAGAGGGAGGGCAGAATGGAAGGTGGCAAACAAATTCTAGACCACAGAATGTTTCACCTTGAAATGAACCTGTTCTTAGTGGGGAGCAGAAAGAGAGGTTCTGTGTTGGTGTTGACTGAGGGTGGGTCAAAGTTCAGGAGTCTGGGAAAAAAGAGAAACCTAAACAAAACTTGGGTAACAAGTATATTGATTTAACTCCTGAGCCCTAAATTTTCAGCTGATTGAGGAAAAACAATGGGAGTTTGTGGAGTCTGTGTCTGTGTCTGGTGTTGTGACATTTAAAGATGGGCACATCATGTGAGTCATAACGGAAAAGGTGTTTCTCTACAATAAACTGCTATTGATGAACACAAATAATGGGATATTTCTTTAGTCACAGTTATTTACCAGAATTACCTGTGCACCTCATCTTTCCCCATCACTCTCCCTTGTCCTATCCATCTCTTCTATTTGCAGTTTTAATCTTTACAATAAATTAGTAAATGTAAAGTGTCTAGGTGAGTACTGTATTATTGTTATAGCTGCACCGCAAGTAAGGTGTCACCAACACACTGAGAGTCAAGTATTGAGTCCTTTAATGCTGGCAGTTGAGAGTAGGCTCACACCAGAAAGATACTCTTGACTGCAAATGTAGCAAGCAAGGGGTTTATATAGCAATAACCATAAGGTTACAGAGTTTCAGTTCTGGGTATGGAACAAAGGAGATTTTTTTCAAAGTACAGGTTGTTAAACTGTAGGGGGGAAGTGTAAATTAACCACAGGAGGGGAAATGTAAATTTTTTTTTTTTTTGAGTTGGAGTCTCTCTGTCGCCCAGACTGGAGTGCAGTGGCCGCTCCCGGCCACCGCAGCCTCGCCTGCTGGGCTCCAGCGATCCTTCTGCCTCAGCCTTCCGAGTAGCCGGAACTACAGGCGTGCACTACCACGCCCGGCTAATTTTTGATTTATTGAAGAGATGAGGTCTCACTGCCCAGGCGGGTCTCGAACCCGCGGGCTCAGGCAATCCACTCACCTCAGTCTCCCAAAGGCGCGGGATTACAGGCTGAGCCACTGAGTAAATTTTTTTTTTTTTGAGTTGGAGTCCCACTCTGTCACTCAGACTGGAGTGCAGTGGCTGCTCCTGGTCACTGCAGCCTCTACCTGCTGGGATCCAGCAATCCTTCCACCTCAGCCTTCCAAGTAGCTGGAACTACAGGAATGCACTACCACACCCGGCTAATTTTTTATTTATTGTAGAGACGAGGTCTCGCCAAGTTGTCCAGGCAGGTCTCGAACCCGTAGGCTCAGGCAATCCACTCATCTTGGCCTCCCAAAGTGCTGGGATTACAGGCTGAGCCACCGAGCCTGGCTGGGAAGTGTAAATTAATTGCAGGAGGGGGAGTGTAAACTACATAGTGTGACAGAACTGTTCCAGGAATGTTATAGCCCTCCCGGGGAGGGAACGGAAAAGCCATAAATTGCAGGACATGATCTATGGTCTACTGGAAAGGTTAGGGTGGTCACACGGAGGGGGACTGAGAGGGGGAACTGGAAGACAAAATGGAAGAACTACTACAAAATGGAATTACCTTGGTTAGGTCACTAACTTAGGTCATTAACAGCCATTTCACTATCAAATTACTATACCTGAGGAGGGGGTAATTGGCATCTCCAGTAGCTCAGAAATATACATAGGCTTCTGGGGCTTATGAGTGGCATTTGTAGTGGTGTCAGTGCTGTGAGACTGATCTTTGAACTTGTGGGGTCTATACTCTTGTTGGTGTCAGAACTAAGTTGTTGAATACCCATTTGGTGGTGGAGAATTGTGTTCAGCAAACTCCACACATTTGATGTCAGAAAAAAGATATACAAAATCTTGGACTGGAGGGAAACTTTAGGTTTCCTCAAAGAAGGGAGGCTCTGGTCTCATACACACTGTGCATTGTCCTGTGATTACAGATCTTCTCCAGTAGTGGGATGGGACTGAGGTTTAAAGGTAAGGAGTCTTGAAAACAGACCCCCTGGGTTCTAAACCTTTAGAAGTTCAGGACGCACCTGACTCCAAGTTGTAAAACTATCTTTGTCATGAAGACATGGCAGTTTTTTAATTTTTTAAAAGATGGGGTCTTCCTTTATTGCCTATACTGGACTGCAGTGGTATGACCATAGCTCATTGAGGCCTCAAATTTATTGGACCAAGCAATCCTCCCACCTCAGCCTCCTAGGTAACTGGGACTACAGGCATGTGCTACCATACTGGAATAATTGACTTATTTTTTTTTTAGAGACAAGGTCTTGTTATGCTTCTCAGGCTGTTCTTGAACTCTTGGTCTCAAGCAATCTTCTCATATTTTCTTTGAATATAGTCAATTAGCAAACACAAATGTTATCCCCCAATTCCTGGTGAATATAGATTGAACAATATATGATGAACGGTTCTGTCAAGTTTTCTATGTAATGACTAATTACAGTGACCTTTTTTTTTGTTATTGCAATTTCCTAGCAGATAGCTTGGGATTTACATTACATTTTGGTTTAATTGTGCAATAAAACAGTTTTCTTTTTGTTCTATCATTGTGGAGAGTTTTGGGGGTTTGAAATTATTCTGGTTTGAAACATATTTTTTACTAACATTGTCCAGCATTATCAGATATAATAGAAACATAAAAAGTGCCCACCAGGCTTAACTCTAGAGGGAACTTTTAATCTCAGGTTTCCAGTCATAATCCACAGTTGAAAAACCTTACTGTGCCCAACTCTGCAGACAGAATGGTCTTTCTGCCTATTTGGAGTTGACAATCCCTTTTAAAAAGAGCAGTTGGAACAGATTTTAACAAAAATAACTTCACAGGGCAGCCATCAGCCATTCCATCTCATTTGATACTCCTGGCATCTTCACACCTGAAACTTACTCAGAGACCATGGACCCTGAAAACCCTATCAGGATCACACATGTGCACTGAGTAAGCCTAAGAATCTCAACTTCCCCTCATTCTTGCCCAAATACCCATGAATGTACAGAAGGCGCCTGCCGTTTTTCCGTCCCTCTATGACCTAAATCTGTAGCACCAAATTCTTAATCTAGGTCCTTTTATTTGAGAAAAGAAAATAACTTTTATCTCAGTAGTGCAAGCCTTTTAGTTATCAGGTCTAGAGACACATTAAAATGAGGCCCTAATTACATTCTACTCCCCCCTTTAAGCTATGTATTTATCTCTTGAAATTGCTTGCGATTTTCACAAATAGCAACATATTGACCTAATAGTGGCACACCAGACAATTTTACCACCACTCTATAGTTAAGTTATGCCTAACTCATCACAAATAAATGTTGTTTTTGTAAATCAGTGAGAATTCCTCGAACACAACTTTATATCAGCACACCACCTGTCCTTTTTTGCCTCTAAAAGTCTATTTGTAACTGTTTCTAAACTGAATGTATATTTAGGACAACTTAAATTGATGCCCTGGGTTGTAATCCTCAAATTTTGCCCAATTAAACTCTCTAATTCATTTTGCTTTCATGAGGAGATCACCCTTCTAATTTTATTCTAATTTCTCTGTAACACCCAAGAGTAAAGAACCAGGTTAATCCCGCTTAGATTTTATACATAAGAGCCAACTTCTGCCTGTGATTCACAAGACAGGGCCAAGACTTGGGATTGAGAATGCATAGAAAACCCCTGGAAAACATTTTCTGCATCGCCAGCAGTCAATATAGCCTTTGTAAGTCCCTCCTTTCTGATTGGGGCCCTTTGAATTATTCAGATTTTGTTCAGCAAGCTGCTTCAGTTGTATGAGGAGCTCTGGTGGCAGAATATGTAAGTGTAAACAAGCACCTTATCAGTGGGAGGTCAGGAACACAACTATACCTACTTGTAAACTGTGTTACTGGAGTTGAGTGTTGTTGTCCTTCCTCTTATCCAATCATTGACAGATTAGGGATGCTGATATCACACCTGGATGCAGGATCTGCAGCTCCACCAGAGCAGTTCCATTTTTTATTCTGACTCCACGGAGTCAACCTAAGTCTCTCCTGCCTCTATTACCATGGGGGAATCATTCCAGGATCACTGGAGACCCTCTCCTCAGCACTTGGGACACTTTGAGACATTTTGGGGATGTCCTTTGTACCCTGGGGTAAGGATGGCAACAATCTAATCTTGCCTATATCTCAGAAGGAGAAAAATAAATCATTCAAGATTTCTTCTTCTGCTCACAAAAAGAATCAATCCCCTTGGTCCAGATGAAAGTTGTTTCGGTTCTCTATACTTTGGTGAAAAGAAAGGAGGAAGTTTGGAGACTCAAAGGGATAGATAAACTACTTTCTTGTATATTAAATGACCATTAGAGAATAGATGAGGAAGTCATGGTTTCTGTAATGCAGGATCTTTCTATCTAGAGCACATGGACAACCGATTGAATTTAGTATCATGTGGTCAGTGCAAAGAAGGGAGGTGCACAGGAGACTTGGGTATTATTTGGGCCACTTCTCTTATTTGAGTTCTGATGTCACCACCTGAAATGCTATTAGACAGAAGAGTTGTTGTTATTTCTGTTGCTTCTTCCATGCTAAGGATAAATATTAAGATTCTAATGTAATTTGAAGAGTTTTGACTAAATTACTTGTTATACGTTATAGAAAAAGACAGGACAGTGACTAAAATAGATTAAAATTATACACACTCTGGGAGTCAAGTTTCTTGGAGCAGACATAGAAAAGACAACTAAAAATACTCAACAGAATAAAGATCAGAACTCCAAACCCACTTGCTGTGCCAGCTTTGACCAGATTCACTCTCTTCTGAGCCTTTTCCAGGTCTGGCTCTACCTTGGAATCAGAGGAGATCAGAGTTTTGTGTGGCTGCTCCTGCCATCTCTCTCTAGAGCTGGTGCTCATAATTTTCTGAAACACAAAAGCAGATAAATAGGAGCCAAGGACTATGTATTTGAGGGTTTAATTTTCTTCTTTATTATTAAAACCTGTTTTTCTGGAGATGTTTCCCCTAGCAACCTGTTCTTTATTTCTGTAGATACAGTCATTGTTTCATAAGTTATGGAAAAGTAAATATAGCCGGGCTCAGTGGCTCAGCCTGTAATCCCGTGCCTTTGGGAGGCTGAGGTGAGTGGATTGCCTGAGCCCGCAGGTTCGAGGCCCGCCTGGGCAACTTGGCGAGACCTCGTCTCTACAATAAATAAAAAATCAGCCAGGCATGGTAGCGCACACCTGTGGTTCCAGTTACTTGGAAGGCTGAGGTGGAAGGATCGCTGGAGCCCAGCAGGCTGAGGCTGCGGTGGCCAGGAGCGGCCATTGCACTCCAGTCTGGGTGATAGAGTGAGACTCCAACTCAAAAAAAAAAAAAGTAAAAGTAAATATAAGTACAACAAAAAAAGTCCTTCTGAATCACACACTTTCTTTATGCCTGTCTTTATTTAGCTTTTATTTAATATATTTTCTTCTTAAAATCAATGATAGGGAAACAGAAAAATATTCTGAATAAGTTGTGCCATCATCTAAATTCTGGAAATTATGGGATACTGAGTACACATCTGCCAGGATGTTATGAGAATTAACTCACATAATGTGAGATTCCCAACACAAGTGCTCTGTAACATACTTCTGAGCACACCATACATGTTCTGTAAACATTGCACTAATGCATGTACACTTTTTTTTAAAATGCAGACTTAGTGCTGCCTTTTCCAGCAATCTATAAAGTTTAGAGGGCCAGAAGAGGATTCCATGATTCAGGATGGTGATTGGTTGTCTTCATTTGGACCAAAAGTATTTGTGCTGTGATAAGAGGAGTGTGGGGTGTCAGTGACTCTGCTGTACCTGCTTTTTCTAGCTGAGTGCTACTATAATAGGTTTAGAGGGAACAGCAACAGCATTGACATGTTTAAAAAGCCCATTCACAGACCCCTTCCATACCTGCAGAATTACATTACTTTGAGTGAGGCCAGAATAACAAATGATTTATATGCACATTGACGATTAAGAGGCAATGTTTAAGCCGGCTCCGTTGCTCAGTCTGTGATCCCGCGCCTTTGGGAGGCTGAGGTGAGTGGATTGTCTGAGCCTGTGGGTTCGAGACCCGCCTGAGCAGCAAGACCTCATCTCTACAATAAATCAA
>NW_007217882.1:135777-143337 GCF_000164805.1 Carlito syrichta
TGAGACTCCAACTCAAAAAAAAAAAAAAAAAGAAGAGGCAATGTTTGTCTAAATGGCTCTCAGCCTGGGCTTTCATTTAGGATCACAAGAACAATTGAAAGAAATCATAATCTGTGCCCTCCCCACAGATTCCCTCTATTTGTCTGGGTGGGTGCATCCATGATATTTTGCTTCATGTGATTCTAAGTTGAGGCCATGGTGAAGCACAAAGATTCCCAGATATATTCATGAGAACTGAGTTTAGCCTTTGCTCCACAGAGAGGTTGCTGAACCTGATCTTGGGTTTGGTGGAGACAAGTCAGTTGTGGCTGTATTCCCATTTCTATAGCAGAAATTGTTGACTTTGAGTGCAGGAAAAGAGAAATTCAAATTTTGATCTTTATGCATGTAGGAACTTACTTTTTCTGAGTTTCCGCTCTTTCCTTTGATAAAAAACAAAAATGTGTGCAGTTTTCTACACTTCTAGATACTTGTGTTTGTGGGTATGGTGGCAACAGGTTAAAGAGTTGTGTGATACTTTTAAAGGTACATCATCAAGATGCAGGTGTAATTTGTTGCGATAATCTCATCTGGGAAGGAATTCCAGAGGAGGAGGAGGAAGAGAAAGAAATGGATGGTTCTCAGGTAAATGAGTCTCAGATCAGGTGCTGTGTCCAGTGTTCTTCTTGGAATGTCATATATTTAGAACTTGAGCAACTTCAGTTTTCTTTTCTTTTCTTTTTTTTTTTTTTTTAGAGTTGGAGTCTCACTCTGTCGCCCAGACTGGAGTGCAGTGGCTGCTCCTGGCCACCGCAGCCTCGACCTGCTGGGCTCCGGCGATCCTTCTGCCTCAGCCTTCCGAGTAGCTGGAATTACAGGTGTGCACTACCATGCCCGGCTGATTTTTTGATTTATTGTAGAGATGAGGTCTCGCTGCCCAGGTGGGTCTCGAACCTGCAGGCTCAGGCAATCCACTCACCTCAGTCTCCCAAAGGCGCCGGATAAAGGCTGAGCCACCGAGCCTGGCCAGCTTTACTTTTCTACTTGTGATGTTCCTGCCTTAATGATTTTATCTCAAATACTTTCTTCCCATTTTCTTTTTATAATAGTCGGGGGCTCTAAAAAATACTTTTTCCATTAATACTGAGAGAGGAGGTAGACAGAGGCTGGCTGGGCAGATAGAAAGCGAGAATCTCGAGGAGAAGTAACTAACACCTGTGGGAACACCCTTGCATCACCCCTGTTATGTAACTAGCGATTGAAAATGTGGTTAAGAACATCCTCTTAAGCCAGAATGTTTTGTTCAAAGGGACTTTTTGCCATTCGGACTCAGGCGCAATAATTCAACTAAATGTCCCAACTTGGCCTAAGCTTATAACATGACATTTGCATTGTGATTTTACACCCCCCCGCCGGCATGCGCTTTTCTGTGGTACTTACAGGTGATAAGATTGAATAACTTTGGACAAGGGCACACATGCACAGTAAAGGCTGGAACCAGGAAACACCTAGGAAGTTGAGAAGTGGGTAAGATGCAAATGAGAAGAACGCCCATAGAAAGGAGAGAGAAAAACTCAGAGCACTCCCAACTGCTGATAACGCATTTCAACTGCCCTCTCTTTTCTTGAGAGCCTTCTGTTGCTTAATAATCTCCTTATTCACTCATTCTTCAGTGTCCACACGCCTTAATTTTCTTGATCATGAGACAAGAACTCGAGAATCTAAGCTGAGAGTGCAGTTGAAAATTCCTGCAACAATACCAGAGACTTAGGTTGTTCCAAGCTTCTTATATGCTGAAACTAATTCTTACTATATGAATTTATGACCCGCAAAGTTTAAAAAAATTATTTGTGGCTTTTAAACATGGGGAAGTGTGGATGCCAAATATTTTTACTAGCCATGGGATTAGGTTCTTGGATATCAGCAAAGAAGTGGGAATTGTATTCTTTAGGTTCCATTTGCTAGCTCCAATAACTCTGTACAGTTTAGGATTAAGAATATGCCTATTATTTTATTTTATTATAGAGATATAGTGTACAAGTGAAAATGAACTACATGGGTAAGCTGTATGAAAGTGAATTTTGGACTTACAATTGGCCCTCTTTCCCCTGGTAGTGGACCTGGTACCCTTGATGTTGTCTTGTGCCCCCCACCCTCCTCTTCCCTCCTTCCCCTCAACTGCCAATCTCTCCCTGATGTTCATGTGATTATTGTTCGGGGACCACGTATGAATGAGAACATGCAGTACACAGTTTTTTGTTTCTGTGATAGATCACTTAGTATGAGGGGTCTCCAACTCCATCCAATTTGCTGCAGAGTTCATGGTTTTGTTTTTCTTTATGATTGTGTAATACTCCATTGCATATATCTACCAAATTTTCTTTATCCAGTCCACTTTTGATGGGCAATAGGGTTGGTTGGTTCCATGATTTTGCTATTGTGAATAGTGCAGCAGTAAGTAAACATGCATGTGCAGGTGTCTTTTTGGTAGAACTATTTCTGTTCTTCTGGGTATATTTCCATGAGAGAGATTGCTGGATCATATCGAAGGTCAATTTTTAGTTCTTTTGGGAATCGCACACTGCTTTCCATAGAGGCTGAACTAGTTTGCACTCCCACCAATAGTGTAGAAACATTTCCTTTTCTATGCAACCTCATCAGCATCTGTTATTTTTTGACTTATTAATGATAGCCACCCTTAATGAAGTTAGGTGGTATTATCTCATTGTAGTTCTGATATGCATTTCTCTGATGATTAGTGAAGCTGAGCATTTTTTCATGTGCCTGTTGGCTGCTTGTATATCTTCTTTTGAGAAGTGTCTGTTCACGTCCTTTGCTTTTTAATGGGGTTGTTAAGAACATACATATTTATTTGTTTTTGTTTTTTTTGAGTTAGAGTCTCACTCTTTGTTGCCCAGGCTGGTGTGCAGTGGCATGCTCATGGCCACCGCAGCCTCAACCTGCTGGACTTAGGCGATCTTTCCGGCTCGGCCTTCTAAGTAACTGGAACTACAGATGCATGCCACCGTGCCTGGCTAAAGAACACGCATATTTAAACTGGATTGTACTGATTGCTCAAAATGACTCAGAAATTTTTGAATGAAGTATAATTTTAAAAAGACTTCCACTTCAGGATTCTAAAGAAGACTATGTAAATGCACAGTTAAAGGTTTCAGAATATAAGCAATATCTTTAGATTGAACTTTGCATAAAACTGATTTTTTTTCTGATTATATTTAGCTAATAATGTACTTTTTTTGCCAATAATATTACAGAGTGACTTGTCTTCCTTTGTGCATCGGTCCCTGAATCAAATTTGTCCTATTAATTTTGGTGGTGATTTTATTCAGTTAGTTAAGATAATCTCTGATTTTTAAAAATTATATTGTTAATTATTTTTATATTTACTATTAAGTACTTTGGGGAGATTTACTGACTTGTACATACAACATCATATTTAATCTAGAAGCATTTCTTTCTTCTTAGATTTTCTCTGCATACAGCTTGCTTTGGAAAAAGTGAAGGCTATTATCTTTGTTTACTGGTCAGATAAACTAAAATAAAATCCAGACTGTGCAACTTCCTGGATGTTTGTCAAAATGTTCTCTTTGGGCCAGAAGCATTGTCATTACTGGAAAACTTATTAGAAATTCAGAAACCCAGACTTCAACCCAGATCTCCCAAATCAGAATCTGTATTTTAATAAAATCTGATTATTGTTGGGCACAATAAAATTTTAGAAGTATGCTTCTAACTAGTCATGACTTCTTTGTATGATGAATATTATAATTTATCCTGTATGATGTAGATATAGCACTAAAAAATGTACATTTTTGTTTTGGTGCTTTAATTTTATACTGTATTACTCACAAACTATAAAATCTATGTTGGTTTCATGGATTTTATGCTGTCCTCTTTTCTCATAGGTAGAAAATGCATTAGAGAGTATTTCTGTGTTAAAAATTATCTTATTGAGCTGGGCTCAGTGGCTCAGCCTGTAATCCCAGTGCTTTGGGAGGCTGAGATGAGTGGATTGCCTGAGCCCACGGGATCAAGACCTGCCTGGGCAACTTGGCGAGACCTCATCTCTATAATAAATCAAAAAATCAGCCGGGCGTGGTAGTGTGTGCCTGTAGTTCCAGCTACTTGGAAAGCTGAGGCGGAAGGATCACCGGAGCCCAGCAGGTCGAGGCTGCAGTGGCTGGGAGTGGCCACTGCATTCCAGTCTGGGTGATAGAGTGAGACTCCAACTCAAAAAAAAAAAAAATTATCTTATTGAATGTTCCTCATACGAAAACAGTTTTCTTAATGCTGTCATTTTATTTGGAGTGAAAATAAGATCTCTGCCCACGGCCACTTAGTAAATATGATTTTATTTTTGCAGAAATTATTGACATTCTGGGATATGGCCATAGAATTTTCTCCAGAGGAGTGGGAATGCCTGAACTCTACTCAGAAGAATTTGTGTAGGGATTGATGTTAGGGAACTATAGAAACCTGGTCTCCCCGGGTGAGGATAAACTTAATATAAAATAGCTATGTCATACTTAGGATTTATTTTCTGGGAGTTTTTGCTTTGTACAAATAGGTTTTAAATCCCTTCTTCCAAGGAAAACTTCGAGATTTGTTGACATAGAAAAGAAAATAGTCAAGATGTTTTATTTTGACACAATCTCCCCCATTATTGAGCTTATTTGTATACTTCAGTCTAGATTAGTGGTAATTCCAGACTGTGCATATTTAGTGGCATAAAATGCTGTTGCTTACACTGTAAAATTTGATTTCCACCAGTTTTTGACTCCTAGTTCTATATCACAGAGAAAAAATCCATAAATTTAAGGTACTTTTCTAAATTTTCTAAAGGATTTGATAGAAAACAGTATTTTAGGATTAATTTTCTATAATTTTTTTACATTTTTTTCTCTACTAAGTGCAGTACAAGTGTGGTTATTGGACAATCTCAGCAAGAGTGATATTTTTTTTCTAATAGAATAGGTATTCCTATCTTTAAGCCAGACCTGATCACCTCTCTCTAGCAAATGAAAGAGTCCTGGTATGTGAACAGAGAGGAGGACATAGCAGCCAAAAACCCAGGTAGGTAGGAGTGAATAAAGCAAATTACACAAGAGAGAGGTCTCAAGGTCAAGGAAGAAGCCAAACCATACAATGTAGTTCAGAAGCTTTGTTCCAATGGAAGTGGTTTCTGAGAAGCCTGGTTTTTTGTTTTATTTTGTTTTGTTTTTCTTCTTCTCTTTCTTTCACATAGGGCATGTTTTGTCCCTTGCTCTTAAATTCTCTAAGGACTTTACCTTTCCTTTATTGATACTTATTTTAGTTCACAGTGAGAATCAAATACTTCCTTATGGCTTATAAGAGAGTGTATGATCTGATTGCTCTTCCATTTTTGGGGGGGATATGGTAATATTTACTTATTTTTGAGGAAGTCTATGTTAAATGTTTTTTAAAATATCTTTTTTTTCACTTGTCATTATGCCCAGTTAATTTTTTCTGAATTTCAATAGCTTCGAAGGGGTACAAATTGTTTTGGTCTAAGCATTAAGTATACTCAACACCCCCATATCTGCACATTGTACCAAATAAGGTGATTTTTTTGTCCCTCCACCCCTTCACTCTCCCTCTTCTGAGTCTCCAATGCATATTATATATTCTCCATTCTTTTGCAGATCCTTAGTTTATCTTCCACTTATAAGTGAGAATGTGCGGTGTTTGCTTTTCTTTTCCTGAGTTAGTTCACTTAGGATGATGTTCTCCGATTCTATCCAATTTGCTGCAAAAGACTTTTAATTCTCTTTGATAGTTGGTTAGTATTCCATAGTATATATATACCACAGTTTCATTATCCATTGATCAACCGATGGGCATTTAGGTTGATTCTTCTTTGCAATTGTGAATTGTGATTTGATGAAATTGCAGCTGCAGCTGTCTTTTTCATATAACAGCCTCTGTTTCTTTGGGGAGATACCTAGTAATGGGATTACTGAATCAGATGGTAGATCTACTTTTAGCTGTTTGAGAAAACTCCATACTCTATACATGGAGGTTGTACTAATTTGCACTTCTATCAAGTGTGTATAAGTGTTCCCTTTTCTTTGCATCAATGCCTGCATCTATACTGATTTTTTTTTTTGAGTTAGAGTCTCACTCTGTCGCCCTGACTGGAGTGCAGTGGCCACCACAGCCTCGACCTGCTGGGCTCCGGCGATCCTTCCGCCTCAGCCTTCTGAGTAGCCGGAATTACAGGCGCGTGCTACCACGCCCGGCTAATTTTTTTGATTTATTGTAAAGATGAGGTCTCGCGTGCCCAGGCGGGTCTTGAACCTGCGGGCTCAGGCAATCCACTCACCTCAGCCTCCCAAAGGTGCGGGATTACAGGCTGAGCCACTGAACCTGGCTTATACTGATTTTTTAATAATGGCCATTCTGACTGGTATAAGTTGATATCTCATTGTGGTTTTAATTTGCATTTTCCTGATGATGAGTGATATTGAGCATTTTCCCATATGTTTGTAGGCCATTAATATATCTTCTTTTGAGAAATGTCTATTCATGTTATTTGCCCACTTTTTAAATGGGGTTATTTGAATTTTTTTTTTTCTGATTTGAGTTCTTTGTTGATTTTGGATATTAGTCCTTTGACAGATGTATAGTTTGCAAATATCTTCTCTCATTATGAAGGCTGTCTGTTTGCTTGGCTGATTATTTCTTTTGCTGTGCAGAAACTTTTTAGTTTAATTAAGTCCCGCTTGTTTTTCTTTTTATTGCATTTGCTTTTGGGGTTTTAGCCATAAATTATTTACCTGGGCTGATGTCCTGAAGGGTTTTTCCTAGGTTTTCTTCTAGAATTTTTATGGGTTTCAGGTCTGATGGTTAAGTCTATAATCCATCTTGAGTTAAATTTTGTATATGGGGAGAAACAGAGATCAGGTTTCATATTACTACATGTAGCTATTCAATTTTCCCATCACCATTTGTTGACTAGGGTCAATTTAACACCATTACCATTCAACAGGATCCAGTTGACATTTGTAGTACAGTTTAACAACAGAAGACTATGCATTTTTTTCAAGTGCCCAAGAAATATAAAACAAGATAGACCATTTCTTGGCCATGAGACAAACTTCAAAAAATTTTAAAAATCAGATTATACACAATGTGTTCTCTGACTATAAAGAAATCAACTGGAAACCTTAAAGAAAAAGTCTCTAGGAAAACAACAACAACAAAACCCAAATACATTGAAAAGATGACATATCAAAGATTGAGCAGGAACAGTTCACAGAATAAGTTTATAACACTAAACTTCTACAAGAGTAAAAAGAAGTCTCCAAATAATCTAATCTTCTACAAGAGAAAAAAGAAGTCTCCAAATAATCTAATCTCCCACAGAAAAAAATGGTATATCAAACCTAAGGAAGAAAATAATAAAGATAGAAAAAATAATAAAATTGGAAATAGAAAAATTATAAGCCAGGCTTGGTGGCTCAGCCTGTAATCCCGTGCCTTTGGGAGGCTGAGGTGGGTGGATTGCCTGAGCCCATGGGTTCGAGACCCGCCTGGGCA
>NW_007217882.1:143357-148274 GCF_000164805.1 Carlito syrichta
CGGAAGGATCGCCGGAGCCCAGCAGGTCGAGGCTGCAGTGGCCGGGAGCGGCCACTGCACCCCAGTCTGGGCTACAGTGAGACTCCAACTCAAAAAAAAAAAAAAAAGAAAAATTAATGAAACAGACCATTGATTTATTGAAAGGGTCAATAAAGTAAACTAACTTTGAACAAGAATGACTAACAGAGGAAAATGTACACACAAATTACCATATCAGGAATAAAACAATACATATCATTACTAATCCTGCATATGTGAACATTATAATAACACAATATGTGTTAGTCTGCTAGGGCTTCCATTTATCACAGTTCTGGAGGTTAGAAGTCCAAGATCAAGGTCCCAGGACAGTTGTTTCTCCTCAGATCTCTGTCCTTGGCTTGCATATGACCACTTTCTTGTGTCTTCACTGTGAGTGTTCCATTTGGTGTCTCCCTGCCTCTTCCTGTCATTAAATATGTTTTACTCCTATTATCTCACTTAAACAGGACCTTATATTCATAATTTTGCAACTTAAAAAAAATCAAGCCCCAAATTACTTTTAGTGAGTTTTCTATTAAATGTTTAAAAAAGATTTAATATCATTTATATATAATATGATTTAGGAAAGTGGAAAAAAGGAGAAAATACATCTGAGTACATTTTGGAAAGCTAGTATTTCCTGCAAACACATTTAGGGAAAAGTGGTACAACAACAACAACAACAACAACTACAAAACAGTATACCTCTTAGATATTGATGTGAAAATCAGTAACATAATATGATTAAACAGAATCACATTTCTTTACTTATGGTTGAATTTCTACTAGCAATCATTAAGACTTGGCAAAATCAAAGGAAATTATTTTTTATTTATTCTTTTTTCAGTTGAGGTCTCATTATGTTGCCCATGCTGGAGTGCAGTGACATGATCAGTATATTCTTGTTAATTTTTTTTTTGAGTTGGAGTCTCACTCTGTTGCCCAGACTGGAGTGCAGTGGCTACTCCCGGCCACTGCAGCCTCGGCCTGCTGGGCTCTGGTGATCCTTCTGCCTCAGCCTTTCATGTAGCTGGAACTACAGGCGCGCACTACCATGCCCGGCTAATTTTTTGATTTATTGTAGAGATGAGGTCTTGCCTGCCAAGGCTGGTCTCGAACCCGCAAGGTCAGGCAATCCACTCACCTCAACCTCCCAAAGGCACGGGATTACAGGCTGAGCCACCGAACCCGGCTTCTTGTTAAATTTATAGTCTACAAAAGAATTAGGGCATTTGGTATCCTATTATGACATCTTGATAATGTGCATGGTGTTTTATGTTTCAGATTTGTAAAATATATGCAGCTAAGTTTAATAAGTATGCTTATCTGTTTTTATTTCGGCTATGTCTTTTTATTTCACTCAAGACCTTTTGCCAGAGCAAGGCATAAAAGACTCATTTAAAAAAATGGTAGTGAGAATATATGGAAGATGTGGCTTTGATCATTTACATTTATGAGAAGATTGGAAAAGTGTGAGTGAGCATAAAGGTCAGAATGAAGGCTATAAAGGACTGAATCTACATTCATCAATTATCCATAGCAAAATTTCACGATTTAATAAATTTACCAAAGATTTTGATCAGTGCTCAATCCTTACTGTAAATAAGGAAATCATACTGAAGAGAAATTCTACAATTTTGAAGAATGTGGAAAATCTTTCAACTGGTTCTCAGGCCTTCCTAAATGTAAGAAAAATTGTGCTAGAGATAAAACATACAAATGTTAAGAATGTGGGAAATATTTTAATCAGTGTCCAAGCCTTAGTAAATGTAAGGTGATTCATAGTACAGAGAAATCCTTCAAATGTGGCAGTCTTTAAGAAGAGCTCACACTTAATTACAGATAAGACAATTCATATTGAAGAGAAATGTGACAAATATGAAAAATGTGGCAAATTCTTTAAACAGTCCTCAACCTTAAATGAACATAAGAAAATTAATGCTGGAGAGAAACCCTACAATTGTGTAGAATGTGGAAAATCTTATTACCATATCTCAAACCTTATAAAACATAAAAGAATTCATACTGGAGAGAACCCCTACAAATGCAAAGAATGTGGTAAAGCCTTTAGACAGAGTGCACACTTTATTAGACATAAGAGATTTTATAGTGAAAAGACACCCTTCAAATGTGAAGAGTGTGGCAAAACCTTTAAATGGTCCTCAACCTTATTTGGACATATGATAATTCATACTAGAGAGAAACCCTACAATTGTGAAGTATGTGAAAAATCTTTTAACCAGTGCTCAAATCTTACTAAACATAAGAGAATTCATACTGGAGAGAAACCTTATAAACGTGAAGAATGTGGTAAAACCTTTAAATGGTTCTCAAACTTAATTGAACACAAGATAATTCATATAGGAAAGAAAAGCTATGACTGTGAAGAATGTGGAAAATCTTTTAATCGGTGTTCAAACCTGAACCAACATAAGATAATTCATACTGGAAAGAAACCCTACAAATGTGAAGAATGTGGCAAAGCTTTTAAATAGAACTCACACTTTATTAGACATAAGAGAATTCATAGTGAGGAGAAAACTTACAAATGTGAAGAATGTGGCAAAGCCTTTAAATGGTCCTCAACCTTAATTGAACATAAGAAAATTCATACTGGAGAGAAATCCTACAATTGTGAAGAACATGGAAAATCTTTTAACCAGAGCTCAAGCCTTACTCAACATAAGAGAATTCATACTGCAGAGAAATCATACAAATGTGAAGAATGTAGCAAAGCCTTTAAGCAGAACTTACATTTTATTAGACTAAGAGAATTCATAGTGAGAAGAAACCCAGCAAATGTGAAGAATATGGAAAATCTTTCAACCAATATTCAAGCCTTACTCAACATAAGAGCATTCACAAAGGAAAAAAAAATCCAGAAATGTGAAAAGTGTGGCAAAGCCTTTAATAACTGTTTACATCTTACCAACATCAGAGAACTCATGCTAGATTAAAGTAGTATAAATGTAATGATTGTGACAAAAGTTTTCACACAATATAAACCTTAGGATGCACAGGAGTATTTATACTGAAGGAAAATACAACAGATGCAAAAACCAGTGCAGTCCTTTATTGCATTACACATGTTACTGTATTGAGGAGAATTACACTGGAGGTAATTCTGTAATAGTTCCTTAAGTATTATTCAACATCAGATAATTTAAAGCAGAGAATACTACAAATATATGAATGTGAAAACACATTTATTCAAAAAATATACTTCAGAAAACACCAGACACTTTATGGTAAAGGGTATTTTAAATTTATGTAAATAAGCAATAGCTAAAATAAATAGCTAAGCCTAAATAAACAGAATTCATAGTAGAAAGCATTAAAGCACAAATACTTTCAGACATTATTCAAGATCAGAGTATTATAGAGAATAATCCAAAATTCAAATATGTAGATTATATATAGTTTAAAAGAAACGTAATAATTTTTGAAGATCCCCGCGGCCTGCCCTGGCTGGGTGGCCTGCTCACCTGAGGCGCGGCCGTCTGGCCACAGGCAGGGGCCTTTGCCCACGCTGCCGAGCCCCCAGCAGGGCGGCTAAGTACCTGCAGGAGCTGAGTCGGAGCTGGTGTCATGCAGCAGCGGCACCTCAAGGAATCGGAGCGCCACATGGTGGCTGAGCCGCCAGGACACCACCAGCTAGAGTCTGCTGCCTGGGCTGGTGTGGACCCTGGCCTGCCCCCGCTGGGCGCCTTCTTGGAGCTTGTGGCTGCTGCAATAGAACTAAACAGAAACTCTGCACATATCTTTGTACCTGTGATAAAAGAATAGAGAGATCCAGCCCACTACCAGCCTCGCTGGTCTGAGGCCCGGGGACCTTCGGTCCCATGCAGGGCTGGATGTTGTGGCCCCCTGCCGCTGCTGTTCCACCACGTGCATGGTAGTCTCGGGTCCCAGCTCCCTCCCTGGCTACATTGTCTCCCGCCCAGCACCCAGCACCAACCACTGGTCACTCAGAGAGGCTCTGGGTGCCCGCCCCTCAGAGACACTGGTCCTATTCCTGGCTGAAGTACCCTGTGGGGAGCCCAGGGCCACTCTCACTGCTCACCTCCTGCCCTTTGGAGCTTTGGGGCTTTGGAGCTCTGGGCCCACCCTGACTGAGGTACTCAGCACATGACCCCAAGCTGGGGGACCCAGACAAGTGGAGATAAATGGATCTGCAAAAACTGCCTCAGTCATCCTCCAGGCAGAGACTTCCACTGCCCTACCCACCTATCAACAAACCCTACCTAGTTCCTAAGGTAACGTCACGAAACAGGAGACAAAGCCCCACCCCTACGCTGAATCAGACAAAAGCAACTCCCAGGCAGCTGACTAAAAAAAAAACAACAAAAAACAAACCTAAACTGTGAGTAAATCTAGCTGCCAGCAATGAAAAACAAAGGGGAGAGGCCGGAGATCAGAGCTGAAGTGACTTTAGTCTGATCACTTATTTTGACTTATGATTTTATCATTTTGACTGTTTGTTTTGACACGTCAAAACACTTACACTGTTTCTTGATTTTATTGATCTGTCTCTGTGTAGCTATCCGTATTTTTTAGGGAATCTTTCTTATGTGTCTTTTTTCACTTCTTTCCAGCCTTGTGTCTCTTTCTCACCTGATAGTTGGTAGGTATGTCTGTTTTCCCTCTCGCTCTTCTCTCTTTCTAACTTCCTGTTGACCCCCCCCTTCCTCCATTATTTTCCTCTTTTATACTCCCCTTCTTAATCTAGGGACCAAGACTATGTACTGCTGAAAGGGAAGATTGTAAGGCAGAGGAAAATAGGTTCCAGTGTGCTCATACACCTGTTCGTGGATGTTAGAATCAGCATATACATTCTGAACCACAGCTTCCCTTTCAATTAAACCTCAAAATTGCAAAAAGTACAGATTGCAGCCT
>NW_007217883.1:0-2049 GCF_000164805.1 Carlito syrichta
CTAAAAAAAAAAAAATGCCACTGGGGACCAAATCAGGTGAGTAGGGGAGAGTGTTCTAACAGTTATTTGTACAGTGCTGCCAATATAAGCACACAACGGCAAGTTCACAAACCTAACTGTTAGTCCTCAACAAATAACAATGACTCTGATGGTCATTCCATAAAAAGAGTTCCAAAATTGCTTTGATGGGTGGAATAGGTGCTGGTGTCCATGCATAGCTTCCCAAGGGGAGTACTTCGAGGGTGACCATAGTGATATTCAGCAATGAAGTATGTAGCACTTTTTCTAGAATGGTTCACGAACCTAATTGTTGGACTTCATAGGTTCTGCACATTAGAGTTTGGCATAAACAATTGAATTGGCTTCAAAAATCCATTCACATTATCATAAGAAACTTCAATATTATATTCGTCAGTGAAATATGGGATTGAACCATGTGCAACTGCCAATATTCAACTAGCTTTGACATATAAATGACAGCTTTAAGTGGCATTTTAATACAACTGTTAAACAAGGAACTGTTGGTGTGTTTAGCTATAAGATCAACGTTTGCAAAACTGTTACAACTGGATAAGATTGTAAAAATCATTTATAAGTTTTTGTTGCATATTTGAGTGCACATAGTTTTTCATTGATGGTAAGGATCTAGAATTTGAAGGCATCATTATAAAGTACCCCAAATTATATGTAGCTATTTTAAGTATAAAACCTTGTATAAAAATGCTTTCAGAAAGAAGCCAGATACAGAAGTTCACATATAGTTTGGCATAATATGGTTTGACTCCATTTTTATGAGATGTCCAGGATAGAGAAATCCATAGAATGGAAAGTAAAGCAGAGGTTGTCAGGGGCTGGAGGAGAGGAGACTGAGAAGTGACTGCTCACGCACAGTGTTTTTATTTGGAGTGATGAAACTGTTCTGATACTAAACCACTTAAAAGAGATGTGTACTTTAAAGTGGCAAGTTTTGTGTACGTGAATTATAACTTAATAAAAAATTATATGAGAAAATGTTCACAAAATCAAGCAAAAAATACTCAATAAAAATGTAGAATGTTTTACAAAGAATATTCATACAAATCCAAGGTTTAATACTTTTTTCAATAGTTTGAGTATTAATTTTAAAATTACTCAAGTGATCTTTCACAGAAACAAAGAACTGAGTATCACATGCTCTTACTCATAAGTGGACCTTGACAAATTATCATAATACTATAAGAAAAGGATTGGCAGTAGTGGGAAACTGCTGGGGGAGAGGGGCGGGATTGGCAGTTGTGTGAATCTGCTGGCGTGGGGTACACCTCATCAACAAAGGTACCTGCATAATGATCATTTGTATACCTAACCCTAAATTGTATCCCACATCTTTAAAATAAAATTAAAAAAAGCTACTTCTGTGATCGAAAGAAAATACAATGAAATGTCATACTAAGTCCATACAGATTAGTTAGTGTACCTTATTAGGCTGCACAAACATTTTCATTTTCCACAGGTGCCAACTCATGAAAAGTTCTGAATATCTCTTCTGCAATATCGTCCAACCTGTACAAGTCTATTCTACCCACTGCCTCTATCAACAGGATTGGGAAAACTAGGAAGAAATGTCTGTGCCTGAGGGGAAGGGGCCACAGAACAGCTGGCAAACTCATAGAACCAGTGTGACTAGCTGGGATTAAACATTCAAGGGGAGCCCAAATTTGGGGCAGAGGCAATTGCTCCTCTTTCTCTGGGAATCTTGTAATCAAGAGGAAGCACTAACTGTTTTATTTGAATTTTAAGGGACAAGGTGACCTTAGAAGGCAGAAAGAATTTGAGATATAAGGATTACAAATAAATTCTACAATTACTAGAAAAAGTTGAAGCAACATGAATTAAATCTTCAGTTTTAATCCCTCCGTACCCGGAGCTCACTCCTGGCATCTCTGCTTATTCATTCGCGTATTCACTCATCAATATGAGTGAAGCACTGGATACGAGGCAGGAAACCTTCTAGGTATAGGAAATAAGAGGTTAACAAAACAAACATGGAGTCTTGCCATCAATGGGTAG
>NW_007217884.1:0-744 GCF_000164805.1 Carlito syrichta
CACAGTGCTGCCAATATAAGCACACAACGGCAAGTTCACAAACCTAACTGTTAGTCCTCAACAAATAACAATGACTCTGATGGTCATTCCATAAAAAGAGTTCCAAAATTGCTTTGATGGGTGGAATAGGTGCTGGTGTCCATGCATAGCTTCCCAAGGGGAGTACTTCGAGGGTGACCATAGTGATATTCAGCAATGAAGTATGTAGCACTTTTTCTAGAATGGTTCACGAACCTAATTGTTGGACTTCATAGGTTCTGCACATTAGAGTTTGGCATAAACAATTGAATTGGCTTCAAAAATCCATTCACATTATCATAAGAAACTTCAATATTATATTCGTCAGTGAAATATGGGATTGAACCATGTGCAACTGCCAATATTCAACTAGCTTTGACATATAAATGACAGCTTTAAGTGGCATTTTAATACAACTGTTAAACAAGGAACTGTTGGTGTGTTTAGCTATAAGATCAACGTTTGCAAAACTGTTACAACTGGATAAGATTGTAAAAATCATTTATAAGTTTTTGTTGCATATTTGAGTGCACATAGTTTTTCATTGATGGTAAGGATCTAGAATTTGAAGGCATCATTATAAAGTACCCCAAATTATATGTAGCTATTTTAAGTATAAAACCTTGTATAAAAATGCTTTCAGAAAGAAGCCAGATACAGAAGTTCACATATAGTTTGGCATAATATGGTTTGACTCCAATTTTATGAGATGTCCAGGATAGAGAA
>NW_007217885.1:0-481 GCF_000164805.1 Carlito syrichta
GGGTACAATTCAGGGTTAGGTATACAAATGTTTATTATGCAGGTTGATGAGGTGTGCCCCCCTTCTTGTTAATGAAGTGTGCCCCTCCTCCCCTGGCAATTTCCCACTCTTGCCAATCCCTTTCTTAACGTAATATGATAATTGTTCAAGGTCCGCTTATGAGTGAGAATATACGGTACTCTGTTCTTTGTTTCTGTGATAGATCATTGAGAATGATCTACTCTAAATCCATCCAGGTTGCTGCAAAGTCCTTCTTTATGGCTGCATAATATTCCATTGTATATATGTACCACATTTCTTTTATCCAGTCCAGCTTCGATGGGCAGCATGGTTGGTTCTATGCTTTTGCTGTTTGTGAATAGAGCTGCAACAAACATGCGTGTGCAGGTATCTTTTTTGTAAAATGATTTGAGTTTCTCCAGGTATATTTCCAATAGAGGGATTGCTGGGTCATATGGAAGGTCAATTTCTAGTTCTTTCA
>NW_007217886.1:0-664 GCF_000164805.1 Carlito syrichta
GTGTGCCCCTCCTCCCCTGGCAATTTCCCACTCTTGCCAATCCCTTTCTTAACGTAATATGATAATTGTTCAAGGTCCGCTTATGAGTGAGAATATACGGTACTCTGTTCTTTGTTTCTGTGATAGATCATTGAGAATGATCTACTCTAAATCCATCCAGGTTGCTGCAAAGTCCTTCTTTATGGCTGCATAATATTCCATTGTATATATGTACCACATTTCTTTTATCCAGTCCAGCTTCGATGGGCAGCATGGTTGGTTCTATGCTTTTGCTGTTTGTGAATAGAGCTGCAACAAACATGCGTGTGCAGGTATCTTTTTTGTAAAATGATTTGAGTTTCTCCAGGTATATTTCCAATAGAGGGATTGCTGGGTCATATGGAAGGTCAATTTCTAGTTCTTTCAGAAATTGTCACACTGTTTTCCAAAGAGGTTGCACTAGTTTGCATTCCCACCAGCAGTGTAGAAGCATTCCTTTTTCTTTGCATCCTTGCCACCATCTTTGGTTATTTGTTTTATTAATGATGGCTATTCTTACTGGGGTTAGGTGGTATCTCCATGTGGTTTCTATTTGCATTTCTCTGATGATTAGTGAGGCTGAGCACTTTTTCATGTGTCTGTTGGCTGCCCATATATATTTCTTTTGAGAAGTGTCTATTCAGTC
>NW_007217887.1:0-740 GCF_000164805.1 Carlito syrichta
GCTAGCCCAGGGCCACATAGGGGCTCAGTGAAAAGTAGAGCCAGGATTCAGCTGGGTCTCTGGAATCCCAGTACACAGTCCTGCCCAAGTAAAGCCTCATGACCACAACATATCATATGTGCTCCTGACACAGTCCAGAAGATCCTAGACCCTATTCCTCAGTTTCTAGCAGTATTTGAGTGGTGTCAGAGAAGTCATTTCCCCTTCCTAGACAACAGTTTGGTTCAGTGGGTCTGTGGCAAGGCACAGGAATCTGTTAATTAGCTTCTGGAGGACTCTAATCTTCCAGGTGTGGGAGCCACCTCTACACTTGGTCACCCCCTATCTATCAGCACCTTGCAGAGAACTAGATTTCCCTGCAGGGGTTGGTCTGAGGGCAGCCTCTGTAACCTTAATATCAAAGGGCTTCTGACCACTAGGTCAAAAGTCAGAGCCCTGAAAACAAACAACAGCCTTGAAATCTCAATCAAGGAATGCTTAGAATGAGCCAGAAAGGTCTCCACTTAGACCAGCAGACCTTAATGGCTTTGTGTCTGGCAACATCCCAGCAACGCCTTCAAGATTCCTGTCTAACCAATCTTCCAACATGTACTGAGCCCTAACTTTGTGTAAGACTGTGTGCAGGGGGGCTTAGATGAATAAAAAAAAAAAGTCCTAGTTGTAAATAACC
The DNA here is from genome assembly GCF_000164805.1 of Carlito syrichta. Taxonomy (NCBI): domain Eukaryota; kingdom Metazoa; phylum Chordata; class Mammalia; order Primates; family Tarsiidae; genus Carlito; species Carlito syrichta. Next base: position 671 of record NW_007217887.1, read on the forward strand.
CACTAAGAAGAGAAGACACATACAACAAATTGAGCATCCACGTTTGCAGAGTGATGTTGTTGACCATGAA
>NW_007217888.1:0-1193 GCF_000164805.1 Carlito syrichta
TCTAGCAGTATTTGAGTGGTGTCAGAGAAGTCATTTCCCCTTCCTAGACAACAGTTTGGTTCAGTGGGTCTGTGGCAAGGCACAGGAATCTGTTAATTAGCTTCTGGAGGACTCTAATCTTCCAGGTGTGGGAGCCACCTCTACACTTGGTCACCCCCTATCTATCAGCACCTTGCAGAGAACTAGATTTCCCTGCAGGGGTTGGTCTGAGGGCAGCCTCTGTAACCTTAATATCAAAGGGCTTCTGACCACTAGGTCAAAAGTCAGAGCCCTGAAAACAAACAACAGCCTTGAAATCTCAATCAAGGAATGCTTAGAATGAGCCAGAAAGGTCTCCACTTAGACCAGCAGACCTTAATGGCTTTGTGTCTGGCAACATCCCAGCAACGCCTTCAAGATTCCTGTCTAACCAATCTTCCAACATGTACTGAGCCCTAACTTTGTGTAAGACTGTGTGCAGGGGGGCTTAGATGAATAAAAAAAAAAGTCCTAGTTGTAAATAACCCACTAAGAAGAGAAGACACATACAACAAAATGAGCATCCACGTTGCAGAGTGATGTTGTTGACCATGAAATACAACAACGCAGATCAGTGTCATATAAGCACCTCATACAACTCAAAGATTTCCAAACCCACTTCCTGGCAGAATCATCGATGGTGGTTCCTAAACCCCCATCCTGTGGATTCTGATTCAGTGAGCCTGAGAAAGAGTCTGGAATCTGTATTTTTAACTACTGGTTGAACCCTATGCAGCCAGTTCATAGATCAGCATTTGAGATCCTTCTAATGCATTGAGAGCCAGGCCATGACGAATCCAAGGGAATGTGACATGGTTGCTTCATATAAGTGGTGTGCTCCTCCTCAAAATTCTTAACCTATGCCAATTGACCCCTAGAACTCAAGTCTGCTTGGTTTTATTCCTTTTAGGCAGTCTTGGCCTATGCTATCTTAATACCTCCTATATAGGGCCTCCATTGTGTTCCCAATAGGAATCTGTTTTCTGGAGAAGGGTGCAGCTTTATTCTTCAGGAACACACACAAGCCAAAAGTCCATGTACAGCCAAATACTGCATAATTCTGTTTATATAAGTACATAATTCTGTTTACAGAAAATGTCTCAAATAGGCAAATCCATAGAGCTAGAAGACAGATGAATGGTTGTCAAGGGCTAGGGAAGGTGGGATGTGGAACA
>NW_007217889.1:0-1037 GCF_000164805.1 Carlito syrichta
TGAGATGCTTTTTTCCACTGCTCATAACAGTTTTGCGCCTGTAAATTTTGATGCCTTTCAGTTCCTCCGTTGTTTTTTGTTTTACCTCTTCCATATCAGCAAGCCACTTTCCTAGGAGGATTTTTTTCATCAAGTGAAAAAAAAAGGTCAGTCGGGGCGAGATTGGGTGAATAAGGATGGGGCATGGGAGGGCATGCTGCTTTTGTTTACAAACTGCTGAATACTCAGCACCGTGTGGACAGCTTGTTTGTGTAAGTCACCCATCATGAAATGGGCAAATGCGTTGAAAGAATATCCAGAAATATTCACAGAAGCCAATGCAGCCTCTTACAAAATACTAACTGGTAAGCTGATGTGGATGGGTTTCTAGAACACATTCCTAGAGGGCGGAAGTAACAGGAGGATTGTCCTCCAAAAGACAATTTTGTTTTTATTGGGAGGGTCTTCTCATATTTAAGGAAAGGCACCTTCAACAACCCTCCCCCCTTCTTTATTCTGCTCATTTTCTCTCTTAAAAATGCCACCCAGATGGAAACGTCATTCTAAAATAAGGCAAGATGATTTCTGTGAAAGAATTCATTTTCACCTCTACCAAATTAATCTGAGTTGAGATTGAGCCATGTCGATAAAAGCTTGTTTAATTTGAGTTTTAACATATGTTTTTCTAATATATATTTTAAAACTGAGCAAATCTGTTTCATCTAGACTAGAGAGTTTTATTTATAGAAAGCCTCTTGAGGAATATAAAAAGGATTTTTTAAAAATCGCAAAACCTTTTATTCATCTAAATTATGGTTTGTCTTCTAGACAAAAAGTTTTCTTATAATGAGATATATATCTGCTTCATACATCTACCCATTCATTCAAAATATCCTTTAAGCTATCAAAAATTTAAAAAGATGCAGAAGGTCACTACATAATGATAAAAGATTCAATCAATCAGCAAGAAATATTCATCCTAAACATATATGCACCCAACATAGGAGTCCCGATTTTTATTAAGCAATTTCTAGGTAAACTAAAAAAAGATATTGACT
>NW_007217890.1:0-733 GCF_000164805.1 Carlito syrichta
ACCCACCCCAGAGACCCTTATGCTCATCTCCAGCCCTCAGCAATGGCCTGCTCTCGGGGGGCCTGCTGGGTATTCTGGAAGGCCTTCCCCTCTTGGACACCCTGAAGACTGCAGGAGGCACGACGGATGGCCTGCTTGGGGGACTGCTGGGCAAAGTGGCTTCACTGATCCCTGGCCTGAACAGCCTCATTGAGTGAGTTGCCCCAAAACAGGGCCTTGGCCCCCACCAGGGGACCCCAGCTGGAGATCTGCCAGCCCCAGGCAGTGACCCTGAGGAAGGAGGGTGTGGCTGAGGTGGAGCCAGGTCTCAGTCCTGAGACCCAGCCCCCATCTGGCGGGAGACACCGGGGCCCCAGGACCCTCTGTAATCCTCATGGTGACCCTTTGAGGTAACTTCATAACCCCCAGTTTACAAATGGGGAAATCAAGGCACAGAGAGATGCCAGTGCTCACACAGCTAGAGAGGCTATGTGAGGACTCTGACTCTCACTTACCGGCACATGGTCATCTGTCAAGGTTTCTCCTGCCGCGGCATGGCCATTTTTCTCTCCCCACCTGGGGACTCCATTAACACACAGATGGCCTTTGACATAAGCAAGAGTCTGTAAGCTGCCTCCTCCGTTATATCATCAGTGTGACTAAGAACACTGTGATGCCCGTGAAGAGGCCAGACGTGGTGTCTCTTGTGGGACACAGTAGTGGACAGCTGGCAGAGCCTGGGTCTGGCCCTTGG
>NW_007217891.1:0-936 GCF_000164805.1 Carlito syrichta
TTTATGGTTGTTCTGTCATTATGTGCCAAACACAGGAGAAGAAACAGAGACCATGACTGATTTCTAATCAGGAAGTTTTCCCTTTTAAAAAATATTCAGCCAGAAGCCAAGATGCCAGTCACCAAAATAACTGCCTTCCTGTCCATGCCTCTGTCTCACATGTCAAGAACTCCTGGCAGGAGAACAGACAGGTGTCAGTGTGAGTTCACCTGCGGCCTCCCCATCTCCAACTTGTGGCAGATAAAACAAAATTTAAATAGAGCCACAGAACACAGAGGCCTCGAGCAACCCTGAGGCAAGTGAATACTTGAGACCTGTAGGCAAAATAGTCTCCTTTTCTCCTTTTTAAGTAGTTGAGGGCTGAGTTTCACAAGCCTCTCCTCACAGAGCACCTGGTGTTGTAACTGCTAAGCATCCAGAAGCAGCTTTCCCTGAACCTAATCAACGCCTCAGCTGATTTTATTAAGTCCAGTTTCTCCTTAACAGTCTTTTGCGTGTTTAGATAAAAAGAATCTGATTAAAATGTATTTGCTCATTTAAATTCCAAGTAGCAGTCTTCTGAAAATAAAACGTGATTATTTGAAAATAAAAAAAGACTCAAGCACATTCTCTGGATGAGCCTGAGTCTTCATGGGCAATATTCCCAGTACAAACGGGCATCCAGGGGTCTACTCCCATGGAAGCAGGCATCTCAGCACACCTGAGACCACAGACATGACCACACTCCCCACTGAGCATGTGTTCACATCTGACCTCTTTGAACTTGCGTCATTACCTCTCAGGCAAGGAGGCTGGGTTTCCTCGCCCTTTAAGACTCTTTTAGCTCTAAAATCCTGACTGCTCTATTTTGTGTAATTTAAGAGTGAACTCTATAAAAAAGATACCTGCGCATGTATGTTTATCGCAGCATTGTTCACAATAGCAAGAACCTGGGAA
>NW_007217892.1:0-753 GCF_000164805.1 Carlito syrichta
AGACCTGTAGGCAAAATAGTCTCCTTTTCTCCTTTTTAAGTAGTTGAGGGCTGAGTTTCACAAGCCTCTCCTCACAGAGCACCTGGTGTTGTAACTGCTAAGCATCCAGAAGCAGCTTTCCCTGAACCTAATCAACGCCTCAGCTGATTTTATTAAGTCCAGTTTCTCCTTAACAGTCTTTTGCGTGTTTAGATAAAAAGAATCTGATTAAAATGTATTTGCTCATTTAAATTCCAAGTAGCAGTCTTCTGAAAATAAAACGTGATTATTTGAAAATAAAAAAAGACTCAAGCACATTCTCTGGATGAGCCTGAGTCTTCATGGGCAATATTCCCAGTACAAACGGGCATCCAGGGGTCTACTCCCATGGAAGCAGGCATCTCAGCACACCTGAGACCACAGACATGACCACACTCCCCACTGAGCATGTGTTCACATCTGACCTCTTTGAACTTGCGTCATTACCTCTCAGGCAAGGAGGCTGGGTTTCCTGGCCCTTTAAGACTCTTTTAGCTCTAAAATCCTGACTGCTCTATTTTGTGTAATTTAAGAGTGAACTCTATAAAAAAGATACCTGCGCATGTATGTTTATCGCAGCATTGTTCACAATAGCAAGAACCTGGAAGCAACCATGCTGCCCAGCAAAAGAGGACTGGATTAAAAAATTGTGGTACATATACACGATGGAATACTACGCAGTCATAAAAAAGAACAAAATCATGAATTTTGCAGCAACCTGGATGGAACTAGAGT
>NW_007217893.1:0-747 GCF_000164805.1 Carlito syrichta
ACCTGTAATGGAGTGTGATAGTGAAACTGATGAATAAAAGATGTGTGAATAAATAGGATTCTTCTCTCCTCTTTTTACATCTAACTATGACATTCTCATAGATACAAGCTAAACATTTATCTACAGGAATCTGTTATCTAATTCATTTACAACGAAAGGCAGCCTAGAGAATTGGAGACACTAACAACTGCATAAGCAACAGATCAAAAAGATACAACATTACAGGATATGGTGAGTGGCCAGATTGGAAAATGTTGAGTCAAGCACATTATCCACGGGATATGGACATAGATGAAGCTCCCAGGTCTCTTTGTCTAGAAAGTGAGATAATTCAGATTCAGAAATGAAAAGGAGACATTTAAGGTGGGATGATATGAGTATTCCAGTCACATGGGGTGGCCTGGGCAGAGGTCCAGAGAAGATGGAGGAGAGATCATATTAAGATGTGTGTATAAACTAAATTGAAGGAAGGAGAGTAACAGGGAAAAAAGAAAGAAAGAAAATGGAAAAAGAGCATTTGGAATAAGTAGGTTAATAGAAATATTGAATAGTAGACTTGCATGAATTGAATTTGAAGTCCAGGTTTGGTAGTCAGTGACTCCAGTAGGAACAGTTCTTAATGTCCAAAAATTTCTTAAGTGAGCAAAGTAATTTTTGGTTGCCTCAGTCTTCCTTTTGCTGTTGTTGTCTCAATTTTCTGTTTCTCCTCTTTCTTTAATCAAAAAGCAATGTCCGGAAAGATACTAG
>NW_007217894.1:0-804 GCF_000164805.1 Carlito syrichta
TCTCATAGATACAAGCTAAACATTTATCTACAGGAATCTGTTATCTAATTCATTTACAACGAAAGGCAGCCTAGAGAATTGGAGACACTAACAACTGCATAAGCAACAGATCAAAAAGATACAACATTACAGGATATGGTGAGTGGCCAGATTGGAAAATGTTGAGTCAAGCACATTATCCACGGGATATGGACATAGATGAAGCTCCCAGGTCTCTTTGTCTAGAAAGTGAGATAATTCAGATTCAGAAATGAAAAGGAGACATTTAAGGTGGGATGATGTGAGTATTCCAGTCACATGGGGTGGCCTGGGCAGAGGTCCAGAGAAGATGGAGGAGAGATCATATTAAGATGTGTGTATAAACTAAATTGAAGGAAGGAGAGTAACAGGGAAAAAAGAAAGAAAGAAAATGGAAAAAGAGCATTTGGAATAAGTAGGTTAATAGAAATATTGAATAGTAGACTTGCATGAATTGAATTTGAAGTCCAGGTTTGGTAGTCAGTGACTCCAGTAGGAACAGTTCTTAATGTCCAAAAATTTCTTAAGTGAGCAAAGTAATTTTTGGTTGCCTCAGTCTTCCTTTTGCTGTTGTTGTCTCAATTTTCTGTTTCTCCTCTTTCTTTAATCAAAAAGCAATGTCCGGAAAGATACTAGTCAAATAATTCACCATAATGCAGACATTTCTGTTACAGGTAAGTTGATTGCCCTTCCAAGATTAATTTGCATGTTGGCAGGGGAGAGGCCTTAATCTCAATTTCTAATTATTAATCAGTCATGTATGTTTCGATCAGTGACAGCATGCCC
>NW_007217895.1:0-824 GCF_000164805.1 Carlito syrichta
AGAGATCATATTAAGATGTGTGTATAAACTAAATTGAACGAAGGAGAGTAACAGGGAAAAAAGAAAGAAAGAAAATGGAAAAAGAGCATTTGGAATAAGTAGGTTAATAGAAATATTGAATAGTAGACTTGCATGAATTGAATTTGAAGTCCAGGTTTGGTAGTCAGTGACTCCAGTAGGAACAGTTCTTAATGTCCAAAAATTTCTTAAGTGAGCAAAGTAATTTTTGGTTGCCTCAGTCTTCCTTTTGCTGTTGTTGTCTCAATTTTCTGTTTCTCCTCTTTCTTTAATCAAAAAGCAATGTCCGGAAAGATACTAGTCAAATAATTCACCATAAGGCAGACATTTCTGTTACAGGTAAGTTGATTGCCCTTCCAAGATTAATTTGCATGTTGGCAGGGGAAGAGGCCTTAATCTCAATTTCTAATTATTAAATTCCAGTCATGTATGTTTCGATCAGTGACAGCATGCCCACATTGAGATTGTACTACATACCCCACCATGCCTCTGACTGCCTTTGGGGACAGACTAAGCTCCCTCTAAGTAGGTTAATGTTCACGATGATGTCTAAGAACTTTGTATACTCAGACATGGGGCTCAATTGTATCTTCATGTTCTGTTCTGCAGTAGGACTTGTCACAAGTAATGTAACAATTTTAAAAAGCTACGGTGCCCCTGGGAGTTTTTTTCCTTTCTGGCTATTAACAGATTATGCTAAATAAAAACGCTAAACATCATTAATTGTCAGGGAAATGCAAATCAAAACCCCAATGAGATACCACCTTACACCAGTCAAAAAGGCCATATTTAAAAATACCATAAAA
>NW_007217896.1:0-782 GCF_000164805.1 Carlito syrichta
TGCCTCAGTCTTCCTTTTGCTGTTGTTGTCTCAATTTTCTGTTTCTCCTCTTTCTTTAATCAAAAAGCAATGTCCGGAAAGATACTAGTCAAATAATTCACCATAAGGCAGACATTTCTGTTACAGGTAAGTTGATTGCCCTTCCAAGATTAATTTGCATGTTGGCAGGGGAAGAGGCCTTAATCTCAATTTCTAATTATTAAATTCCAGTCATGTATGTTTCGATCAGTGACAGCATGCCCACATTGAGATTGTACTACATACCCCACCATGCCTCTGACTGCCTTTGGGGACAGACTAAGCTCCCTCTAAGTAGGTTAATGTTCACGATGATGTCTAAGAACTTTGTATACTCAGACATGGGGCTCAATTGTATCTTCATGTTCTGTTCTGCAGTAGGACTTGTCACAAGTAATGTAACAATTTTAAAAAGCTACGGTGCCCCTGGGAGTTTTTTTCCTTTCTGGCTATTAACAGATTATGCTAAATAAAAACGCTAAACATCATTAATTGTCAGGGAAATGCAAATCAAAACCCCAATGAGATACCACCTTACACCAGTCAAAAAGGCCATATTTAAAAATACCATAAAACAATAGATGCTGGTGCAGATGAGGAGGAAAAAGGATGCTAATACATTGTTGGTGGGAGTGTAAATTAGTATAATTTTTCTGAAAATCTGTATGGAGATTTCTCAAAGAACTAAAAGTAGATCTATTATTTGATCCAGGAATCCCATTACTGGGTGTATGCCCAAAGGAACAGAGGTTGCTATATAAAAA
>NW_007217897.1:0-722 GCF_000164805.1 Carlito syrichta
ATACTTTTAACGTTCAGGCTCACGTATAAGTCAAGTTCTGATCCTTAGCATGTTGATTTCCAGGCCTCCCTCCACATCCATGTCTATCCCAATTGCTGGGGAATCTGAATCTCTGCAAGAAGATAGAAAAGGTGGAGAGACCCTCAAGGTTCATCTTGGAATTGCAGGTATGGACATGGAGCCCCCTGGGTTTTTAGTGTGTGAGCAACAGTCCTACTTAATGTCCTAAAAGATTCCCAAAGCTCTTCCATATTTAAAATGTTACATGTATATGAAGCCTTGTGCAGTGGCTCATGTCTGTAATCCCAGTACTTTGGGAGTCTAAGGCAAGGCCGGGTGCAGTGGCTGAAGCTTGTAATCCCAGCACTTTGGGAGGTCGAGGCGAGAGGATTGCCTGAGGCCACAGGTCGAGACCAGCCTGGGCAACTTGGCAAGACCTCATCTCTACAGTAAGTCAAAAAAATAAGCCGAGCTTGGTGGCACTCACCTATAGTTCCAGCTACCTGGAAGGCTGAGGTGGTAGGATCACCTGAACCCTGCAGGTCGAGGCTGCAGCGGCCCTGAGCGTGCCACTGCGTTCTAGCCTGGGCAACAGAATGAGACTGACGCAAAGAAAGAGGCTAAGGCAAGAGGATCGCCTGAGCCCAGGAGTTTGAGATCAGCCTGAGCAACATAGTGAGACCTCGTCTCTACAAAAAATTAAAAATTAACCAGATGTGGTG
>NW_007217898.1:0-762 GCF_000164805.1 Carlito syrichta
GATGCACCAACTCTGAGTTCAGATGTCGTGGGAGCTTCCTTTGAGATGAGGACCGCTGTAGAGATGCTCAGATACTTACAGATGTCTGGAAATGAGAAGCCTTTGAAGAAGGACCACTCACCATAGCTCACTCATTAGGCAGCATTGGTTAGGCCAGCTGCATTTAATATCATTTATAGAACTGCTACTCTGATCGCTGTTTGACTCAATTGCTTTCCTCCTAGCCGGGCGCAGTGGCTCACACCTGTCATCCCAGCACTTTAGGAGGCGAAGGTTAGAGGATTGCCTGAGCCCATGGGTTTGAGACCAGTCTGGGCAACTTGGTGAGCCCTCCTCTCTACAATAAATTAAAAAATTAGCCGGGCATGGTGGCACATGCCTGTAGTGCCAGCTACATAGAAGGCCAAAGCAGAAGGATCACCTGAGTCCAGCAGGTTGAGGCTGCAGTGGCCATGAGTGTGCCACTGCACTTCAGCCTGGGTGACAGAGTGAGACTCTGACTCAAAAAAAAAAATTGCTTTCCTTCTGCTTCTAAGTTAAAAACTGTTCCAGTTTCCAAACATTTCACCCTAAGGAAAGTGGTCACAGTTCTACATTTTGTGGGAGGAAGCCTGTTTCTGGAAATACGTCAGAGGTACCTGGAATATGCATGTGATCAGGGGGCTCCTAAATTGGCCTCGACACTGCTTTTTGTACATTCACTTTGAAACTCAATACTGTAATCAGTTTCCTAAGACTTTTACTCCCAGGGCTGCAGTCCCT
>NW_007217899.1:0-699 GCF_000164805.1 Carlito syrichta
CCCGCGGGCTCAGGCAATCCACTGATCTCAGCCTCCCAAAGCGTGGGATTACAGGCTGAGCCACCGAGCCCCCTGTAATGGCTATTCACAGGTATGATGATAGCACACTCCTCAAACTGTTGGGCTTAAGCAATTCTCTTGCATCAGCCTCCGGAGTGGCTGGAGCTACAAGTGTGCGCCACCATGCCCAGCTCAAATTTTCCATTTTAGTAGATATTTACCAACAAAGCATTTTTCTAGTTTTGTAAATATATCTGCTCCAGTGTATGTGAGGTTAAATTTAAACAACACACACACACTCTCTCTCACACACATCCTGTGATTTTGCACACCAGAGAAGTTAAACACAGCATTGTATCTATGCTCTTTTTTGGATGGATCTCAAGCTGTATACTGGATTTTAATCACATGAGAAGCATAGCTCTATAAGGTTCTTCAGTAGTGCAGATGCAACCAGAAACACTATTGTTCTGAAGAACCATAAATTTTAATTTAGCAGCTGATTTAAAAACCATTAAAGGCCGGGGCTCGGTGGCTCAGCCTGTAATCCCAGTGCTTTGGGAGGCCGAGGTGAGTGGATTACCTGAGCCCGCGGGTTTGTGACCCTCCTGGGCAACTTGGCGAGACCTCATCTCTACAATAAATCAAAAAAAATTAGCTGGGGTGGTAGCGCGCGCCTGTAGTTCCAGCTACTTGGGA
>NW_007217900.1:0-701 GCF_000164805.1 Carlito syrichta
TTTTGACATGCTACGTCTCTAGATCACCCTCCGCAGCCTATGACTGTGACTTTTTGACATGCTACTGAACGTCTCAATGCCATATCCTCACGTCTGAAAATGAGATGCCTAATGAGAGGCGCTTAGGTAATATTGACAACTGTTGTTCTGAATCGGAGTCTTTGGCCCTCAAATAATCTGGACAGATCAGCCATGAGCTGGAAGGAACCTCAAGAGGTTTCCTAGGCCACTGGTTTCAAATCTTTGGAGACCCAGAATCCTGCCAAGGTCCTGGGTGGGTGAAGGGAAGCTGAGCCTGTGGTGCTGGTCCCCCCGACTAGAGCAGCTGTTTCTGATGTAAGTTATATGCCAGTTGCATGCTGTTACCTCATGTAGATGGGGGAGTTGAGATATGACTTCATTTGACAAAAATGGTCCCTCTGCTCTTTAAAAAAAATAAACTTGCAAAGCTAGAACCTGTACCTTCTGGTTCCCATTGTGGCATTTTCACTGAACACTACTTACTAAAACAGGGAACTGAAATATGATAGGTTTCAGAAAGGTTATCATCCTTGAAAATCAACATTTAAAATTTTGCTGCTTTACCTTCCAATGATTCAAAAATTCACTTAGCCTAAACTGCGTTCCTGTCCCAGAATTGCAGGAGCAGAAATTTGGCTGTCGGAGAAAACATTGCTCTCACAGCCTTAGACCAGTGCTAG
>NW_007217901.1:0-301 GCF_000164805.1 Carlito syrichta
AATAACATTCATGAGCCCGATGAATACTTTGCTTGCATCATGGGCACATAGATGTAGTGCAGCCCCTTCTGGGGGGTGGTCCTGAATTGCGATTACGCGAGGGGCATTGCCTACTGAGATGGCCCATTTGCCCACAGTTGAAGCAGGTGTCTCGGGTTCCTCCATTACCAGATCTTATTGTATTAAAAATTTTGTGGGGTGGAGTACCTTGTAAAACTGCAGCCATGGCCATCCCCTGCATATAGGCAGGCCCAATATCAGCACACAAGCACACATAATCTGTCAAAAGCCCTTTCTTATG
>NW_007217902.1:0-764 GCF_000164805.1 Carlito syrichta
ATGGTAAATGTTAAGAGTCTGCTTATGAGTGAGAACATGTGGTACTCAGCTCTTTGTTTTTGTGATAGATCACTAAGTATTATAGACTCTAAACCATCCAAGTAAGTTTTTCTTTTAATACACCTTATTGGTTCCATTTCCTTATGGGTTACAGGTTTTTGGGAAGAAGACCACAGAAGTAAAGTGCCATTCTCAACACATCAAAACCAGGGTATATATGCTATAAACATGACCTCACTGTTAATTTCAACTCTGACCACTTGGCTAAGATAGTGGATGCCAGGTTTCTCTCCTGTACAACAATTCCCTCTCCACCTTTCTATGGGAGTAATTCACTAAGCTCAGTCCATACCCAAGGGAGAATCGGGGAGTTCCACCTCCTGAAGAGAGGAAGTATCTATACATGAATTATTTGTGATTCTTCTGTACAGATTTGTTTCTTCTTCTTGTTTAAGATATTGCAAATCTATAACTAAGAAGCTATGAAAATGAAAATGTCTTTGCCCAGAATAAGAATGTAAGGAAACCTTTTAGATTGCCTAATGGGTTCTTAAAATCTGATGTTTTGAACTTTCTATAGGAGAATATATTGAGTAAAATTACATGATTACAATTAATCATGTGAGAGAGAGAGGAGCTAGTTGTTTTCTTTGCTTTGTTGGTGGGAGAAACACAGTAAGTTCAAATTCCAATATGGCGAACATGTCCCTTAGCTCTTTCCTAGCTCACAGTGGTTTCACTGAATTTCACAATGCCAGCTCTTA
>NW_007217903.1:0-480 GCF_000164805.1 Carlito syrichta
CATCCGAGCCCAGTCAAGTGACTTTTTAACCTAGTTCATGTGTATTTAAAATTGTAGTAGCAGGCTGGGTGCAGTAGCTCCCACCTATAATCCCAGTACTTTGGGAGGCTGAGGCTAGAGGATTGCCTGAGCCCACGGGTTCAAGACCAGCCTGCGTAACTTAGCGAGACCTCATCTCTACAATAAATAAAAAACTTAGTCAGGCATGGTGGCACTTGCCTGTAATTCCAGTTACTTGGAAGCCTGAGGCAGAAGGATCACCTGAATCCAGCAGGTCAGGCTGTGGTGGCTGTGAGCATGCTACTGCACTCCAACCTGGGCAACAGAGTGAAATTCCAACTCAAAAATAATTAAAAATTAAAAATAAATAAATAAAATAAAATTGTAGTAGCAGCACAATAATTTCTTTAAAAGAAATCCTCAGCCGGGCTCGGTGGCTCAGCCTGTAATCCCACGCCTTTGGGAGTCTGAGGTGAGTGG
>NW_007217904.1:0-704 GCF_000164805.1 Carlito syrichta
AAATTGTAGTAGCAGGCTGGGTGCAGTAGCTCCCACCTATAATCCCAGTACTTTGGGAGGCTGAGGCTAGAGGATTGCCTGAGCCCACGGGTTCAAGACCAGCCTGCGTAACTTAGCGAGACCTCATCTCTACAATAAATAAAAAACTTAGTCAGGCATGGTGGCACTTGCCTGTAATTCCAGTTACTTGGAAGCCTGAGGCAGAAGGATCACCTGAATCCAGCAGGTCAGGCTGTGGTGGCTGTGAGCATGCTACTGCACTCCAACCTGGGCAACAGAGTGAAATTCCAACTCAAAAATAATTAAAAATTAAAAATAAATAAATAAAATAAAATTGTAGTAGCAGCACAATAATTTCTTTAAAAGAAATCCTCAGCCGGGCTCGGTGGCTCAGCCTGTAATCCCACGCCTTTGGGAGGCTGAGGTGAGTGGACTGCCTGAGCCCGCGGGTTCGAGACCCACCTGGGCAGCGAGACCTCATCTCTACAATAAATTTAAAAAAAATCAGTCGGTCGCGGTAGCGCATGCCTGTAATTCCAGCTACTTGGAAGGCTGAGGCGGAAGGATCACCGGAGCCCAGCAGGTAGAGGCTGCGGTGGCCGGGAGCGTGCCACTGCACTCTAGCCTGGGCGACAGAGTGAGACTCCAACTCAAAAAAAAAAAAAAAAAAGAAATCCTCAGTCTAGGCAATATAGTGAGACTTC
>NW_007217905.1:0-1837 GCF_000164805.1 Carlito syrichta
TGAGTTGGAGTCTCACTCTCTTGCCCAGACTGGAGTGCAGTGGCATGCTCACGGCAACTATAACCTCAGCCTGCTGGGCTCAAGTGATCCTTCCACCTCAGGCTTCCAAGTGCTGAAACTACAGGTGTGCGCCATTACTCCTGGCTAATTTTTGTTGATTTATTGTAGAGATGAGGTTTCACCAAGTTGCCCAAGCTCTTCTCGAACCTGTGGGCTCCCAAAGTGCCGAGATTATAGGCATGAGCTACCATGCCTGGCCTCTGAATCCTTGCTTTAAATGACCTTTTTGTCTGGTAGATTCTAAGGAATCTGTATAAAGAAATGGTGCTGGAGGCCTCATTTATAATTAGCACAGTTAATTTAAAGCAAACAGGTGTTGTTACAATTTTTAAAAAACTGTGCCATCAGGCTAGGCGTGGTGGCTCACGCCTGTAATCCTAGCACTTTGGGAGGTGGAGGTGAGAGGGTTGCCTGAGCCCAGGCGTTCGAGACCAGCCTGGGCAACTTGGCGAGACCTCATATCTACAATAAATTTTTTTTTTAAATTAGCTGGGTATGGTGGCATGTGCCTGTAGTTCCAGCTACTTGGAAGGCTGAGACTGAAGGACCACCTTAGCCCAGCAGCTCCAGGCTGCAGTGGCCATGAGTGTGCCACTGCACTCCAACCTGGGTGACAGAGTGAGAGTCCAACTCAAAAAACCCCCAAAAAACTGTCGTGGTTGAAAACATTATTTCAATTAACATTCTTATACATACTGTCTTTTTACCCTTCTGGGATTATATCTATAAGACTGGGATTATATCTGAAAGAAAATTCTGAGACATGGAATTTTAGTTGCCCTCAAAAACAGATTGTTTTAGTTTACCCTCCAACTGGCAGTAGACTAGATTACTTCTTTCTCTTACCTCCACAACATTCGTAAATTGTAACAAGGTCACAGGACTGAAATTGATCACCCAGGGAATGAGTGTATGTGGAAAAAGTACTGACCTTTTTCCCCCATTTTAGGAGTTCAGAGCGCTGAAGAAACATCCAGTAGGTAGGAGGAAAAGAGTGGTTTCCAAATGAGAAAGTATTTCAGGGAAGGGGGAATAATCAACCATGTCAAATGTGACAACCACTGATGAGTTTGGAGAAGGGGTCCTTTGGGGCTGAAACTCCAAGGAAAGGCTTGGCCAGTGCTGGCATTCCTGAGTTTGAGGGAGAGACTTGTGAACCCAGGACCAGACCTCTGAGGAAGGCATGCTGGCTAGCGTTGGTGTCTCTGAGGGTCACATAGTAAAGCTGGTTCTGTGAGTGAAAAAAACTACAAATGGAATTCAGCTGCTGCTGCTGTTGTGGGCCCTGCTGCAGCTGTGGTGAAGCATTGCTGGACGACACTCAGAGGAACAGGAAGCATACACAAAGGAACAAGTCCCTTCTCCCTCCTCCAGCCTGCAGTCTCCCTCTAGTTCCCCCTATTGGTGGAGGCTAACAGGGAGCGGCTGGCAAAGCCAAGTGTCCCAGATCCAGCGTCACAGGAGTGGAGAGAAGGCAGGTTTGGAACTGCGGGGCAGTAGCTTAATAACTAGCACCCAGCTGAAGTGTCATGAGAGCTACTGTTAAAAGGCTCTGGAGTAGGGTGATTATATACATAGAGAGAGAGAGAGAGAGCACACGAGTGTAAATATTCAAAATACTGCCCTTTGGGGAATCTAAATAAAAATATTACAGAGATTCATATGACTGTTTCAACATTCTTGTGGGTTTGAACTTTTTCATGATAAATGGGGAAAACATGAGAGGACTGAAGACACTGAATAGAGGTGGTTGTTTTGAAGAATTTTGCTATAATTT
>NW_007217906.1:0-1634 GCF_000164805.1 Carlito syrichta
CCTGTGGGCTCAGGCAATCCACTCACCTCAGCCTCCCAAAGGTGCGGGATTACAGGCTGAGCCACGGAGCCCGGCTTCAAAGGGAATACTTTTAACTGCTATCAGCTCCCTTTCTGCTACAATCTGAGGTGTGCTTTTCTTTTTGAGTGGAAAGATTAGCATAGAAAGTCTAAAATATAAAAACATAGCATCTATTACATTTAATGCAAATGAAAAATGAAATGAATGAAAACAGAAAAATAGGCCACATAATCCCAACACTCTCTGGGCAACAAAGTGAGACCCTGATTCAAATAAGAAGAAGAAGAAGAAAGAAGTTGAAATCCACATTATTAACATTTTTGTAAGGGGTTTAAACCTAAATATAGTAGTCAATTTTGAAATCACTGTGATTTGGGATTTACTATCTATATCTTTAAGGTATTTAAAACACTGAGAAGGCAGTATTAGACTTTTTATTTTAATGAAACATTTAAAATAATTTTGATCAAATAATTTTGCTATTAGCAGTTACATCTTTAGGGATACTTAATGTACTAAATTGTGCAAACAGCATAAATATTAAGAGCATTGATTGATGGTGAGGAAATGTCAACTGCCAATAAATGCAAAAGATGAAAGAACAGGATTATAAACAGAGCATACTTAGTTACACATCTCCTCCCTATACACAAAAAGTCCCTAGACATTAATTACTTCATCCACTCTGATTGGCAGATGGGTTACATTTTCTGACACCCCGGCTCATCAACCCAAAAGGGTTAGCAAAGACTCCCCAGGGCACACAATTCATATTCCCAGCTGAGAATTCACCCTGGGAAACAAGGAAAGCAGACCCTGAGGCAGCTGGGCAGCCTGACCCTAATCTCTCCAGCGGTGTCCACATTGAGCATTGCAGCACTTGTAGAAGGTGGTCATTGGCTCATCTGCAGAGCGGGTCTGAAGCTGCATGAAGTAAGCACGAGGATGTTCACATTTGGGGCATGGCTCTGGCAATGAGAAAAACCAACAAGTGATCCACATGATTACAAAATAACATGACAAAAACAGGTGTCAAGCGTAGGCATTACTTAATACCTTAGAGATGGTCCCCTTTTCGTTTGTTCTCCCTTGTCTAGGGTAAATATACAAACCGTGATATCATTCCCACTATGCTCTAACATTTAGGGAATCCAGTAGACCCGTGACCTTGAAAACACTCCTCCCTCCCCTCTCTAGGTCTCCCTTTTCTTCTCAAATCTGGTTGAAGATGGATTGGAAACACAGCATGGAAGGTAACTGTCTCAGTCCATTTTGTGCTGCTGCAACAAAATGCCTGAGACTGGACAATGGGCAGAGGGTGGAAAAGTTTTGAAGCAAATGCTCCAAAAAGCCTGTATTGTCATCAATGGAGCATTAGGGTAATTCTGAAGAGGGCTCAAAAGAAGAGAAAAGCTGTAGGGAAAATCTGATGCTTCTCAGAAATTATTTAAATGGTTCTGAACAGAATATTGGTGGAAATATGGACAGTGAAGACTATGAGGTCTCAAACAAAAATAATGAATATCTTATTGGAAATTGGGGGAAAGGCCATCCTTATTACTGACAGGGTTTGTAGGGGGATGGGAGACAAGGTTGTAGTTAAAAACAATTCA
>NW_007217907.1:0-874 GCF_000164805.1 Carlito syrichta
TAAAGCAAAGAAGCCATAATTGAATTGAGAAAGAAAGAAGCCATGAATCAACTGATTTTGAAGTAATAATCACATAATAAAGAGACAGCATGTAATTTAGTAATTTAATTAAGTGCACTGAAATGGGCTGGGAGACGAAGATTTTATTTCGCCATTGTAAGCTTGAGTAAATGTGTTCTTGGTGACGCTAAGAAGTCATTGGTAGAATTAAAATTACAATGCCATCTTTGCCACAAGGTATTTTATTAGAATTCCTAGACCTGGGTTTGTATATGCTTCAAATACACCAGGGAATATGTGATTCCCACCCACCTACTATGGGCTAAACTGCCCAAGGCTCTGGGAGGTGGCAGGGGTAAGAGGGCGTGGGAATGGAGGGGTGGTGGAAAGCAGAGATGCAGAGAGAAACTTTGATTCTAATTCCAACTCTTTCTAGTTGTGCAAATCTGAGCAAATTCTGTGACCTCCCTTAGCCTCAATTTCCTCATCTTTCCTCTTTCCTCATCTTTCTTCTTTCCTGAGGTAGGAACAGAACTTACCTCAGAGGGCTGTGTCACCAAAGTTCCATTTTTTTTTTTACTCTGTTGCCCAGGTTGGAGTGCAGTGACTTGATCACTGCTCACGGCAGCCCCAGCTTTCTGGGCTCAGGCAGTCCTTCCATCTCAGCCTCCTGAGCTGGGAATACAGGCATGCGCCACCACATCCAGCTAATTTTTTTGATTTTTTTTTTTTTGTAAAGATGAGGTCTTGCTATGTTACTCAGACTGGTCTCAAAATCCTGGGCTCAAGCAATCCTCCCACCTCAGTCTCTCAAAGTGCTGGGATAACAGGGTTGAGTCACCACACCCAGCCTGTTTCTGCAGAGTTCTTAGTG
>NW_007217908.1:0-665 GCF_000164805.1 Carlito syrichta
GAGGTAGGAACAGAACTTACCTCAGAGGGCTGTGTCACCAAAGTTCCATTTTTTTTTTTACTCTGTTGCCCAGGTTGGAGTGCAGTGACTTGATCACTGCTCACGGCAGCCCCAGCTTTCTGGGCTCAGGCAGTCGTTCCATCTCAGCCTCCTGAGCTGGGAATACAGGCATGCGCCACCACATCCAGCTAATTTTTTTGATTTTTTTTTTTTTGTAAAGATGAGGTCTTGCTATGTTACTCAGACTGGTCTCAAAATCCTGGGCTCAAGCAATCCTCCCACCTCAGTCTCTCAAAGTGCTGGGATAACAGGCTTGAGTCACCACACCCAGCCTGTTTCTGCAGAGTTCTTAGTGAATAGCACATATTGATATTAATGTTGACTGTGAAAATGACCCTTACCCAAGTATAAATTTCAGTCTGACAGCAACTCTTATGGCTTAGTCTGGTGAAGAAGGCTGGAATTTGGGTCTTAAACATAAAGAGTGCCACAAAAAGAGCTGGATAGACTGGGGTTTTCTCTTCTAACTCTTCAGTTCTTTAAAGCACAATGATATTGGCCATTCTCTGGAAGCTTAGGAATTAATGATGAGTCACAGATAGCTGGGTGTTAGGCAAAATGGTGACGTAGCCCGACCTTGGGGCTGGTCCAGAAGCAAGACAAGG
>NW_007217909.1:0-2948 GCF_000164805.1 Carlito syrichta
TTTTTTGACAGACACCTGGCAGCAATCATGTGATTAACCCACCCACCTGCCAGCTGTCCATCACCTGACATCAGTACCTGTGCTTACCTGCCCTTATTGGCCTTCCCTCATCAAATGGAAGTATTAAAAGGACTCAACCATGAGTAACCAGTGGTCATTGCCTTATTAGACTAGTGTGGCCACGTGCTCTTGGAGCTATGGCCGCTGCGATGTTTCCTGGCTTTGGTCCCCTCCCCTACCTTGGGGAGGTGAATCTCCTTTTTCTCTCATTTAATCTCTAAAACTATATTTTCTACTGTGACTTGTGTGCAATTCTTTGCGTCTTTCACACGGCATTGGATAGCACACCAGACAACCACACCCTGGCAGGCCTGACCTAATATTCTGGAGGCCCCACTGGAGTGTGACCTAACAGGTCAAAAACAATGACTTGATAAAAAATTAATAACCCTATAGCCACTCATTTTTGTAGAATTAGTGTAGATGGGGGGAGAGAAATCTATACATGCCACCTTATATGAAAATAAGGTACTTAGATGGGATTAAGTTAAGGACCTTGAGATGGGGAGATCCTGGATTATCTGGGTAGGCCCTAAATGTAGTCACACGTGTCCTTTATAAGAAGCAGAGGAAGATTTTGGCCAAAAGAGGAAGGAATCATGTGGCCACAGAGGCTGAAATTGAAGTGATTCGGCCACCTGCATGAGGAGAAGCAAGGAACAGGATCTCCCCAGAACCTCAGAGGGAGTGCAGCCTGACCAACGCTTTGTTCTCAGACTTCTGCCTTCAGAGTTATGACAGAAAACATTTTCAACTGTGTTAAGGCACCAAGTTTGTGGTAATGCTTTGCAGCAGCCAAGGGAAGTTGATGCAGTGGAATGTCAATGGGAGTTTTGCAACCTGTTACATCTGTGAGTATTTCTGCTCATTCTGTAAGAATTCTGAAATCTTTTCTACTTTTGTAAGTTTCTAATTCCTTTTCGGTCATTTATCTGGTTTTGTTTATAAAAGTAAAAATTGGGAAAACTTGCCCAATAGGGCATAAGCTGAGTCTGAGGCAGTCTAAATTATCAACAATTGGCAAATGATAGAAATTTCTGACAGAGAAAAAATTTCATGAGGATCAGCAAGTGTTGTGAGTAGTAGTTGACACTGGGTTGGTGTGGCCTTAGGCTGTTACCTTTTGAATCTTTTAGTCTCTGTCATATCGGTATGCCTTGAATAAGAAAAATTAATAAATAAATGCCTGGAGTTAGAAAGAAAAACTCAACCGGTTACAAGTTTTAAGGTTCTACTTTTCAAAAATGCCCTTTTAAGCCAATAATGCCTGCTGTAGCTATTCGAAAAATATTTTGGTTTTGTGTGAGATAGGTCATGACATGGTGAAAAGTACTACTTCCTTAGTTAAAGTGACCTTAATTTGAAGAACAATTTTTAAGTTATTGAGCATATGTTGATGGAATACAACAAGTAGTTTCCGCTACTTCAAAGTCATCCATTTCCTCAAGGCCAAAACATACCTTTTCTCTGAGGAATAGAGCTGAGTGAAAATGAATGAAAAAAAAATTTTAAACGGTAGGACAAAGAAAACTGAAAAATTCTGAAACCAATGAGCAAATAGTCATAATCACCCATTTGCCTGCAGTCACCCTGTTCTAGCCAGATCGCTGCTGCCTTCTTGGTAAGTGTAGACCTATTCTATAGATAAAGATACCAGGGATAAAAGTGGTAAAGTAACTTGCCTATGGTCCCCAAGAATTCTGCCCAATCCTCAATCAGTGACCTTCCCTTCCACCATGCTGAGGGCTCTCATCTAGGTTACTGCAATGCCCTGGGAACTGGGGACCCCACTTAGCTGTGCCTGTTAAATCTGTCACACCACACTCTAAGCCACTAAGGCCCTGGACTCTTAGCTCCTCCATCTCTGGGACATTTCTCATCTTTTTTACCTGCTTAACTTTTACTCACCCTTCAGAACTCATGCCGGGAGCTGCCTTGATTCAAATAAGCAAATGTCTATGGGCTTAATCATTGTTGCAAACTAACTGCAAAACTCAGTGGCTTATGACAGTCATCATTTTACGATTTCTCACAAGCCTGTAGGTCATCTAGAGGTCAGCTCTCTTGGCTGGGCTCGGCTGAGGGTGGCTCTGCACCCAGGTGGCTGGCTGTCCCTGTGTGCCTACGACAGGAATTTCCTGGGACATGGAACTTCTGTTTTAAAATGGGGGCAGTTCTCAGTACAACAGGATGGTTGGTCACCTTAATGGTGACATCTAGGTGTCTCTCCTCCCCCTCCTAGGTCCAACGGACCAGTCCAACCTTATCCTTCCCACGGCAATGGCATCAGAGAGCACACACCTCTTCTGCAGATGGGCTGCTCACATTCCACTGGTCAAAGCAAGTCACGTGCCCCAGCCCTGCATCACGGGGGCAGGGAAATACACTCCACTTGTCCAAGGAAGTGGGGTGAGGGGGTGGATGTTTTTGAGTCTCATCTACCACAGGCACCTGCTGAGCCAATTATCAAATGCTAAACTCCAAATCCCCATTCCTGACCTCAGGAATGAGAGTATGTGGGGAACCCCTGATGTGTGTTCCCATAGCCCCCCTGCAGAGAGATGCTGCACTTAACCTATCACATTTGAAATCATGCAATTGTCATTCAAGACTGCAAATGCTCAAGAGGAAGAACGGAGGCTTTTGTCACTGTGGGCACAGTATCTGGCAAATAGTAAGCACCAAATCAATGCTTGTTAAACTGAACTGGTCGATTATATGCTCTTCATCATGTTCAACAGTTCTGACAAACGTACATTTCTTCTTCTTATTATTATTATTACTATTATTATTTTGAGTCAGGCTCTCACTCTGTCGCCCAGGCTGGAGTGCCGTGGCACGCTCACGGCCCCCACAGCCTCAACCTACTGGGCTCAGGCGATCCTTCC
>NW_007217910.1:0-698 GCF_000164805.1 Carlito syrichta
CCAGTGGTCATTGCCTTATTAGACTAGTGTGGCCACGTGCTCTTGGAGCT
The DNA here is from genome assembly GCF_000164805.1 of Carlito syrichta. Classification (NCBI taxonomy): domain Eukaryota; kingdom Metazoa; phylum Chordata; class Mammalia; order Primates; family Tarsiidae; genus Carlito; species Carlito syrichta. Next base: position 51 of record NW_007217910.1, read on the forward strand.
ATGGCCGCTGCGATGTTTCCTGGCTTTGGTCCCCTCCCCTACCTTGGGGAGGTGAATCTCCTTTTTTCTCTCATTTAATCTCTAAAACTATATTTTCTACTGTGACTTGTGTGCAATTCTTTGCGTCTTTCACACGGCATTGGATAGCACACCAGACAACCACACCCTGGCAGGCCTGACCTAATATTCTGGAGGCCCCACTGGAGTGTGACCTAACAGGTCAAAAACAATGACTTGATAAAAAATTAATAACCCTATAGCCACTCATTTTTGTAGAATTAGTGTAGATGGGGGGAGAGAAATCTATACATGCCACCTTATATGAAAATAAGGTACTTAGATGGGATTAAGTTAAGGACCTTGAGATGGGGAGATCCTGGATTATCTGGGTAGGCCCTAAATGTAGTCACACGTGTCCTTTATAAGAAGCAGAGGAAGATTTTGGCCAAAAGAGGAAGGAATCATGTGGCCACAGAGGCTGAAATTGAAGTGATTCGGCCACCTGCATGAGGAGAAGCAAGGAACAGGATCTCCCCAGAACCTCAGAGGGAGTGCAGCCTGACCAACGCTTTGTTCTCAGACTTCTGCCTTCAGAGTTATGACAGAAAACATTTTCAACTGTGTTAAGGCACCAAGTTTGTGGTAATG
>NW_007217911.1:0-860 GCF_000164805.1 Carlito syrichta
AAGCAAATAAAATTTTATTTTCTTTTTCATTAATATTTTTCTAATGAATTGAAAAAGTTAGTATTTAGCATCTACACTGAGATATTTAATTAAAAATTTTATTGAAATCTTCCAAAGTTTAGTTTCAAGTTAAGTACCAAAAATAAAGTCCAAATTATATATAAGTTGCTGATATTATGAGATACTCCCAACAATAGTTCTATGTATATACAAGGACATACAAATCTTAGAAGCATGGTATAATTAAGTTATTGGAATCCTGATATTCTAGAATTACATAGAATCAAGATAATCACTTACAAGATTTGCTAGATTATAGGCCATGAAAACTGACACAAAACAATAGAAAGGAAAGATGGTCTGTTCAATTCCTATTCATACTCTATTGCTGAAAGTCAAATACTGAAAGCATTTCTTACTGTTAACAGAATATTTATGAATAGTGTGATTTATTACTTATCATATAGTTTTTAGGAAAATTGAATCCAGAACCAGAATCTTGTATTTTAATTGTTGCCCTGATACTTGAGCTGTGTAAATTCTAAAATTATCTTCCCTGCTTGTGTCTCAGTTTCCTCATTTATAAAATGAACCTGATATTATAACGTTTCAAAGAGGGAGTCGTTATAAATATTCAGTGTATAAAATACGTAGAACGGTGCTTTACATGTCATTAACATATATATATATATATTTCTTAGTATTTTTATTTTTAATTATATTACTTATTGTGTTTATGTATTTTTCTCTGCTAGTAGTGTCTTACGCATTAAGGAATAACAAATGAGTAAGATATTTCTTTCTAAGAATCTCAGACAAATAGAGGTCCATGCTCTATTTAAGAGAAAATACAGCTGACC
>NW_007217912.1:0-1520 GCF_000164805.1 Carlito syrichta
CCTCTCTCCCTTTTCCTCCCTCCCTCCCTCTCTTCCTCTTTCTCTCTCTCTCTCTCTTCTGCCCCCTTTCTTTTTCTTTCACACACACACAAACTGATCACACACGTGCTTTTGAGATAAAGCCTTATAACACAGGGTTAAATTAAAATATAAATGGGCTGCTATTGCTTTATAAACTTCTTATTATAGATATTCTGTCCTTTCCTGACTATAAGTTTTCTACACACACAGCTCAGGAGTCAAACAACTAGACTTAAAATGGTGGGAGGTCACACCTTTCCTCAGTTTCATATCACCCTGATATTTTCCCTTATTGCACTTATCACATTTTATAACTAGGCAGCTCTGTGTTTATTCTGTAACCTGTGTTAGTCTTTGATTGCCCTAAGAGCAGAGATCAGGTCTGTTTTACTCATTATGGTATCCCCAGCAACTAAGATGATACCTGGCACCTAGTAGGTACTCAACAAATATTTGCTAAAGGAATTATTGAATGAATAAAACGTATACACTACATTTTGTAGTGCCAGTCAATTGCCCATTTGCTCAGATGTTTCTTTCTGAGTTATTTATTTTATAGGACTACACTTCCCAGCTTCCCTTGCTCTCTGACACCTTGGTAGATTTGGCTAATGGAAAGCCTTGGTTAAAAGATATGGGGCAGAAGGGAAGAAGCCAGGGTATTTTCCCCTCTTTGTTGTCTCTGGCAGTTGCTGCATCTCCAAGGTGGGTCTATCTGCCACCAGGCTTCTGAATCTAGGTAACACTATCTTTCCCATCATCCCTGCACCCTAGGAGTGGTCCTGGTGGCCTTTTTTTGGCTCATGTCTGGGTTGCTTCACTATCTCCTTAGTTTCTCAGCTTTTTCATCACCATTGTAATTCACTAAATTAAATCTCCTTTGTTTTATGAATGGGTTATATTTTCCTTGCTGGACCCTGAATTCAGATGAAAAGTCCAAGTTGTAAGGGAGACATAGTTTTATAAGAAGGGGCCCAAAATGCTTTAAGAGCAAGACTTGGGGTCAGGATATTAAAGTTTAAATTCTGATTTTTTCCCTCTTCCTAGCTGTATTCACCTGGACAAAAATCACTTTAACTGGTGTTTCTCAAATTGTGTGCCAAGGCACCCTGTACATTACAGTGAATTCACAGAAGTATCTCAGGATATTTAAATTTTTGAACAGAGTAAACAAAGTAAAACAACATCTGTCAGGTATCACATGCACTACTAGTGAGGTCATTCATACTTGCAAACATAAGATTGCACTACAGTCCTTTCAATGATTTTATATTTCCATGAACCTGGGTTTTACACAGTCATTGTGATAAAAAGCAAGTACTCTATAAAAGTCAACATGGAACAAAAATGAGGGTAGCAGTGTCCAATCTGATTCCAAGATGAGATGCTGCACAGTGTTCAATGGGTGCATATGCCCCCTTAGTAAATAACTGTGATTAACAATGAAATAAAATGGAAAATATGATGTTTTCTTTTTTTTTTTTTTTTTTTTTTTTTTG
>NW_007217913.1:0-2047 GCF_000164805.1 Carlito syrichta
TTAATAATTATAATCAGTGCAAATAAATTTGAAAATGAAATGAGTATTAGTCATAACCACAAAACCCTTGACAACTGTGGGTGCATTTTCTTTCTGAATTTGTATCTAGGTGTGTGTGTATGGGTATGTGTGCTATGTGTGTGTTCCTAAAGATACAAACTCACATGTTTAAATGAGATTGATATGAACATACTGTTGTAATCTGTTTTTATTTGCTATTTCGTAAAAACATTTACTTTAGTGGCTACATAATATTACAGTACATATATTTATTGAACAAATTCCTTATTTGTGGATATTTAGGCTCGCTCCAATATTTTGCTATTATAAATAATACCATGCTAAATATCCTTGAAGCTAAATCTTTGCAAACAAGCTTAATTATTTCCTTAAGATAAATTCTTAGATGTGGAATTGCTGAAAAACAGGTATGTACATTTTCAAAGGAGGCTGTTAAGTCCTGCCAAGCTCCCCTCCAGAAATATGACACCAATTTCTACTCCTACCCGTTTCCCTGCATCTTCACTAGCGAGGGTGTTACAACTTTGTTTTAATCAACATTAGTCAGATTCCAAAAAGTGGAGTCACTTTCTCCACGATGTCTTGCTAGGAGCACTCTAGAGCTACCAGGTTCCTGCCTCTGGTGCCTTCCCTGGAAATCCTGTGCATTCAGATTCAACGTCCCATGGACGGCTCTGGGCTTGGCATGCCACACGGGAAAACCTCCTCCACAAAACAGTCCCAAAAAACCTTTCCCTCCTGAGCTTCATGAGCTGCCTCCTTGGTGATACTAGGTGGTTGTGAGGACTAAGTGTAGATGTGTGCTATATGCCTGGTAGCTCATTCCCCTGTGCACCAGGCAGGTGCCTCATTCTTCATGCGTGTTGAATTACGGCCTGAGGTCTTTGTTCATGCAGATTCCTACCCCTGAATGAGTTTCACTAGTATTTACAACTGCTAAAATCCTAACCACTTTACAAAGTCTGTCTGAAACGCCTAATTCCGTGAAATGCTCCACCTGTCCCCTCATGTGGCTTTCTCCTAACACCTAATAGATGTCATATCACCTTTTTCTAAACATCGATAAAGTCCTGACCTTCTCTGTCTTACAGAGCAGCCATTTATTACTACTTTGTTTCTTCCACTGGACCCGATGTGCTGAGGCCAGGATCTGTTCTCAATTCATCTTTGTATTCTGTGTACTGCCTGTGGTGTCCTATGAAAAACAGGAATCCCATGGAGAGTTGAGAACTCAGGCTTGAAAAACTTATGGGAAATCTATTACCCACAATGCAGTTGTTTGAGTATACAAGCAACTGGGCAGAGAAGACAGGCATGGCAGATGAATCCTGTAACTACGAATGAGATTGCAAATGACCCACTCCTCATTTTTGCTGGGCCATAAGTGGTTAGGTTCATTTTTCACCCTATGACAATGATGGCCCTCTTTGATCAAGCATTTACTTTGTCTCTGTGTTAGGTGTTTTATACCTCTTATCTTGTTTAAGTCACATAACAACCCGAATGATTAGGCCCTTTTACTTGCATCTTTGCCCAAAGAGAAAATCAGAGGCTTAGTAAGATTAATTAACCGGTGTGAAATAAGCCCTTAAGTGGAGAAGCGTGATTCCAACCCAGGGTTGCCTGCCTCTTGCCACCTTGTCACTTCGATGGCCTGGCATTATATTCCTTCAGCCCAGCTAGCAGGGAGGCAGTGGGGAGAAGTATGGTCATGGGTGAAGAAACTGGCCTTCCCTATTGGTTTACTGGCACACATTCAAAGCACGTGAGTGTAATGAGGTGGATACAACAAGAAGCTGATAACTCTGAGCTAAGAAAGTACCCAAAGTTAGGTGAGCTGATACCAACAACAGAAGCTGGGAGAGAAACCTGCAGAAAAGTGGGACACAGGACACCAGGTTGGGCAGTGAGACTAATAAGACTAATTCTGATCCCATAAGCAGTGAAAGAAACTCCACCACATGCTGTGCTTGGCTGGTATGGGGCCAGAGAGTGCTATGTGAGGAAGGTTAAGTTGAAGGATGGC
>NW_007217914.1:0-718 GCF_000164805.1 Carlito syrichta
TATTACAGTACATATATTTATTGAACAAATTCCTTATTTGTGGATATTTAGGCTCGCTCCAATATTTTGCTATTATAAATAATACCATGCTAAATATCCTTGAAGCTAAATCTTTGCAAACAAGCTTAATTATTTCCTTAAGATAAATTCTTAGATGTGGAATTGCTGAAAAACAGGTATGTACATTTTCAAAGGAGGCTGTTAAGTCCTGCCAAGCTCCCCTCCAGAAATATGACACCAATTTCTACTCCTACCCGTTTCCCTGCATCTTCACTAGCGAGGGTGTTACAACTTTGTTTTAATCAACATTAGTCAGATTCCAAAAAGTGGAGTCACTTTCTCCACGATGTCTTGCTAGGAGCACTCTAGAGCTACCAGGTTCCTGCCTCTGGTGCCTTCCCTGGAAATCCTGTGCATTCAGATTCAACGTCCCATGGACGGCTCTGGGCTTGGCATGCCACACGGGAAAACCTCCTCCACAAAACAGTCCCAAAAAACCTTTCCCTCCTGAGCTTCATGAGCTGCCTCCTTGGTGATACTAGGTGGTTGTGAGGACTAAGTGTAGATGTGTGCTATATGCCTGGTAGCTCATTCCCCTGTGCACCAGGCAGGTGCCTCATTCTTCATGCGTGTTGAATTACGGCCTGAGGTCTTTGTTCATGCAGATTCCTACCCCTGAATGAGTTTCACTAGTATTTACAACTGCTAAAATCCTAAC
>NW_007217915.1:0-4141 GCF_000164805.1 Carlito syrichta
CATTTACTTTGTCTCTGTGTTAGGTGTTTTATACCTCTTATCTTGTTTAAGTCACATAACAACCCGAATGATTAGGCCCTTTTACTTGCATCTTTGCCCAAAGAGAAAATCAGAGGCTTAGTAAGATTAATTAACCGGTGTGAAATAAGCCCTTAAGTGGAGAAGCGTGATTCCAACCCAGGGTTGCCTGCCTCTTGCCACCTTGTCACTTCGATGGCCTGGCATTATATTCCTTCAGCCCAGCTAGCAGGGAGGCAGTGGGGAGAAGTATGGTCATGGGTGAAGAAACTGGCCTTCCCTATTGGTTTACTGGCACACATTCAAAGCACGTGAGTGTAATGAGGTGGATACAACAAGAAGCTGATAACTCTGAGCTAAGAAAGTACCCAAAGTTAGGTGAGCTGATACCAACAACAGAAGCTGGGAGAGAAACCTGCAGAAAAGTGGGACACAGGACACCAGGTTGGGCAGTGAGACTAATAAGACTAATTCTGATCCCATAAGCAGTGAAAGAAACTCCACCACATGCTGTGCTTGGCTGGTATGGGGCCAGAGAGTGCTATGTGAGGAAGGTTAAGTTGAAGGATGGCAACTGTCAGTGACAGAAGATGAACTCCACGGGCAAGGGGCAAACGAATGCCTAAACTTGGAATCACACAGAATTAAATCTTAGTGTGCATTCATGATTTGCAAATATAAAAGTAAAAAAAAAATCTGTAGGGTGGAAAGTGGCCCAGAACTTTCTAGAGTCTCACAGTTTTTCTTAAAAGGGGCTGGGATCCTTTACGTGTCAACTTCAAGTTTTCAAAGGAATTTTCTTGGAAATCATGGAATGCCAGTCATCAACAATTGCTTATGGGAGAGAGATGTCTTTACTGTGGGAATTTGTTCCAGTGCGATTCTGACTTACGGGGTGCGGTGGGCCCGAGAATCTGCATTTCTAACAAATTCCCAGCAGATGCAAATGCAGCAGGTCCTGGCCCCCACAGTGTGGGGTAACTAGGAGCAGTGAGCAGGCAGCAGAAGTAGGACAATCTGGGTATGAAGGGTGGGGTTTCTGTGAAAACATTATGTAAAAAAGGAGAAAATGTAGGAAACTAATATTTTTGCACATTATAGCAAGGTCTAGTACACATCTGTAAGAATGTATTATCCAAGTAATAGCTCTGAGCAAGGAAAAAAAAATAACAAACCCAAATCAATCTACCTCTAAAGCTGAAAAATGCCTTAAAATGGCCCAGTACTCTCTAAAATGATCAAATCAACCACAAAATCATCTAAATGAAAAATGCAGCCAGTGTTTAGAATCTAACCAGGAAGCCTAGGGTAGTATTTACCTCATTTCGGTTCTTTATTTTTACGTGCTCTTTCTTCCATGAATTAGAAACCTGTTTAGTACCTATTACATTTTCCTATTTACTATAACATCCAGGAATCTGAGCAGAGAAAATGACTGAAAGAGAATAAAGCCCCATTTCTGCTGTGTTGATATATTCCCTTGTCCTTGTCTGAAACAGGGCCTCTCTCCATCAGACCCAACACCAAAGGGGCTGCCTGAATCCTGGGCCGGGGCAGGCACGGAGGAGATAAAAACTGGACACACTCACACACGGGCAGAGTGAAACCACTTCATGACCACACTGCCCGGACACATCTCTAAATGCGTGAACAGACCTAAAAGTGAAACTGAGTGGACCAAGACACAAATCAAAAGTCAAGTTTTTCTAAGTCGGTCTTCAAATTTAATTTACCCCCACATATTAAATTTTGGATAATCTGATGATTTGGGGATGTTCAGACTGAACAACAGAAATCTGTGGATACAGATTATGCTTTCTAAGTCATACAACAGTGTTTTATAGATAATTTACATTTTATGGCTTTGAGGGAAACTTAAGATGAGGCAAATTAGCAGAATTACATTGATTTGATAAACTCACTATCTGGGAGTTTGCAAACATCCCTTCTAGTGCTGTCAGGAGCAGAATCTGAAAGACATCGTGTTTATCAACAGCTGCAATTGATAGTGCCTGAACAGTGGTCTTCACCATCTCAGACCCACAAGGAAACCAGAGAAATTATTACAAGCTAGCTTGTGGCTAGTGGCTTTTAAGGCTGTTGCCTGGGTATGATGTGGACATGAAGCTGTACATTTTTCATGGCACAATGGTGTCATTCATTAAATTACTGCCACAGTCCATTAAATGGATCTATGGAAAGGAGTTGAAAAAAGGCCAGTTCCTAAAGTACTGGACATTTACACCCCAGGTAACGGGCCATCTGCAGCGAGTTGTCATGTGCTTTTGTTACTGGTTTCTTCCTACCTGCGAACTGCTCGCTCACTCTGATGGCGTTTACCACATGCTCTGCAGAATGCCATTTGATGAGGTACAGAGATGAATAGGAAATGCTCCCTGACCTTAAGCAAACTCAGGGTACTGTGAGATACAGACCCAGAACCACAAATCATACTAAAATGCTATATTTTTTCCAAAGAAAATTGTGATAAAATACACAAAAATGTACTTTATGCATTTTTTTAAGATTAGGAAATATAGTTTATTTAAAAACTAAACTGGAGAGAGAGAGAGAAAGAGGAGATTCACTTCCCCAAGGTGGGGAAGGGCATTTTACATATTTTTAAATTGTGGTAATATAACATAAAATTTACCACTGTAACCATTAAATGTACAGTTCAATGGCATTAATTACATTTGCATTCATCACATTTTCCATCTCTAAAACTATTTACAACTCGCTGAAACTCTGGCCCCATTAAACACGAACTCCTCATTTCTCTCCCTACTATCCCAGCACCCAGCATTCTACTTTCTGTCTCTGTGAATTTGGCTGCTCTAAGCACCACATGGAAGTAAGTGCATTACTGTACTGTCCTGATGTGTCTTGGCTGATTTCACTTAGCATAATGTCCTCAAGGCTCTCCATGCTATCACGTGTCAAAATTTCCTTCATATCATCCTAAGTGAAGTAATGCCAAAATGGAAAACCAAATACCAAATATTCTTACTTATGAGCGGGAGCTAAGCCATGGGTCTGCAAAGACATACAGAATGGCACAACAGACACTGGAGACTCAGAAGGGGGGGAGCAGGAAGGAGGAGAGAGATGAAAAATCACCTGTCACAATGTGCACAGGTGGGCGTGACGGGTACACTTGAAACCCAGATTTTTTCATTCTATACAACGCAGTCATATAAGCAAAAAGCTATTGACATAAAACAATAACAATTTCCCTCATTCTTTGAGGCTAATAGTCCATTGTGAGTATAACGCCAAAGTTTGAGTTGGGCGCCTTCCACCTTTTCCTACTGTGAATAATACTGCCATGAACATGAAGCGGCCATAAAGCTATCTGAAAGAACTGGTAAGACGCGTGGAGAAAAGCGTTTCACTGCGGCGAAGAAGTCTGAACTCTGAAAATGAGACTTTCATCAGCCAGACGGCAGCAGGGAAGAGGACTCGAGGCAGAGGGGCAGTAGGTACATGCTGAGGGCAGGGAGAACAGGTGCCCGTGGAGAACAGAGAGCACCCTGTTGGCATCTATGACTGGAGGGGTAGGTGGGGGAAGAGCTTGCCACTCCTCTGTTCTGGTTCAGTTCCTTTGAGAGCCTGCCCTAGCCCTGGCCCCAAGTGAAAGGGATGTGGCTGGTAGCCTTAGATGCTGTCCGTGCAGCTCACAAACCTCCCTGTGTCCTAAGCCCCGCTTGGCTTTCCCTTCAGGCACTTTGAGCGAGTCTCTGGGTCCTTTGCTGCCTCCAGCTTGAGGTCAAGGATTCTGGGATCTTCCCTGGGGTCTGAGAGGGAGTCACATAACTCCTGTCAGAGCAGATCTGGGCCCTCGGGGACACTGCTGCATCAGTACACCTGGGCCAGGAGGTTGTAGGGGGTCATACAAGAATCAGACTGTCCAGAAAGAAAAAGGTATGCAGTATGGGGGTGGAGAAGCAAAAGCAAAGCATAGGTTCAAGGAAGGCAAGAAAGACAAAGGAAAAGCCCAAAGGATGGAGGAGAGGAGGGCTTGAGAGGAGCTGTGACAACAGCGAACAGAAGAAGGACTCAGCAAATACAACAAAGAATCACTAGTGACAAGAAGCCAGAGTGACTTCTCAGAAATATGCAC
>NW_007217916.1:0-763 GCF_000164805.1 Carlito syrichta
GGTTGCCTGCCTCTTGCCACCTTGTCACTTCGATGGCCTGGCATTATATTCCTTCAGCCCAGCTAGCAGGGAGGCAGTGGGGAGAAGTATGGTCATGGGTGAAGAAACTGGCCTTCCCTATTGGTTTACTGGCACACATTCAAAGCACGTGAGTGTAATGAGGTGGATACAACAAGAAGCTGATAACTCTGAGCTAAGAAAGTACCCAAAGTTAGGTGAGCTGATACCAACAACAGAAGCTGGGAGAGAAACCTGCAGAAAAGTGGGACACAGGACACCAGGTTGGGCAGTGAGACTAATAAGACTAATTCTGATCCCATAAGCAGTGAAAGAAACTCCACCACATGCTGTGCTTGGCTGGTATGGGGCCAGAGAGTGCTATGTGAGGAAGGTTAAGTTGAAGGATGGCAACTGTCAGTGACAGAAGATGAACTCCACGGGCAAGGGGCAAACGAATGCCTAAACTTGGAATCACACAGAATTAAATCTTAGTGTGCATTCATGATTTGCAAAATATAAAAGTAAAAAAAAAAAATCTGTAGGGTGGAAAGTGGCCCAGAACTTTCTAGAGTCTCACAGTTTTTCTTAAAAGGGGCTGGGATCCTTTACGTGTCAACTTCAAGTTTTCAAAGGAATTTTCTTGCAAATCATGGAAATGCCAGTCATCAACAATTGCTTATGGGAGAGAGATGTCTTTACTGTGGGAATTTGTTCCAGTGCGATTCTGACTTACGGGGTGCGGTTGGGCCCGAGAATCTGCATT
>NW_007217917.1:0-799 GCF_000164805.1 Carlito syrichta
AAGTTAGGTGAGCTGATACCAACAACAGAAGCTGGGAGAGAAACCTGCAGAAAAGTGGGACACAGGACACCAGGTTGGGCAGTGAGACTAATAAGACTAATTCTGATCCCATAAGCAGTGAAAGAAACTCCACCACATGCTGTGCTTGGCTGGTATGGGGCCAGAGAGTGCTATGTGAGGAAGGTTAAGTTGAAGGATGGCAACTGTCAGTGACAGAAGATGAACTCCACGGGCAAGGGGCAAACGAATGCCTAAACTTGGAATCACACAGAATTAAATCTTAGTGTGCATTCATGATTTGCAAAATATAAAAGTAAAAAAAAAAAATCTGTAGGGTGGAAAGTGGCCCAGAACTTTCTAGAGTCTCACAGTTTTTCTTAAAAGGGGCTGGGATCCTTTACGTGTCAACTTCAAGTTTTCAAAGGAATTTTCTTGGAAATCATGGAATGCCAGTCATCAACAATTGCTTATGGGAGAGAGATGTCTTTACTGTGGGAATTTGTTCCAGTGCGATTCTGACTTACGGGGTGCGGTGGGCCCGAGAATCTGCATTTCTAACAAATTCCCAGCAGATGCAAATGCAGCAGGTCCTGGCCCCCACAGTGTGGGGTAACTAGGAGCAGTGAGCAGGCAGCAGAAGTAGGACAATCTGGGTATGAAGGGTGGGGTTTCTGTGAAAACATTATGTAAAAAAGGAGAAAATGTAGGAAACTAATATTTTTGCACATTATAGCAAGGTCTAGTACACATCTGTAAGAATGTATTATCCAAGTAATAGCTCTGAGCAAGGAAAAAAAAA
>NW_007217918.1:0-15940 GCF_000164805.1 Carlito syrichta
TGTGTGTGTGCGTGTGTGTGTGTGTGTGTGTGTGTATTTTTTTTTTTTTGAGTTGGAGTCTCACTCTGTCACCCAGACTGGAGTGCAGTGGCAACTCCTGGCCACTGCAGCCTCGACCTGCTGGGCTCCGGCGATCCTTCTGCCTCAGCCTTCCAAGTAATTGGAACTACAGGCGCGTGTTACCACGTCTGGCTAATTTTTTTTATTTATTGTAAAGATGAGGTCTTGCCATGTTGCCCAGGCGGGCCATCCTTATATGCTTTTTTTCACGTATGGCACTAGCTATACCTTTTGTGCAATGTTGACTAAAAGTGGCATCAGCAGGCATTTTGTCTTTTGTGTGATATCAAGGGGAATGAATGCCTTCAGTACTTTACCATTAAAGTACCATTTAAAGTACTTTTGTACTTTACCATGGAGATTTTCTTTGGGGAAAAAAAGTAGCTTCATCAAGTTAAGGAACCTTTTTATTCACTGACTTGCTAAGAGTTTTATCACAGATGGATCTATTGAGATGCTCACATGAATCTTTTCCTCAGTTGATTCAGTAAATTCTATTAGTGAATTTTCTAATATAAACCCAACTTTGAAATTAGAGGACATACCCAACTTGGTTATAATGTGTTGCTTTCTTCTACATGGCTGAATCAAGTACAGTAGTTATCCCTTATCAACAGGGGATATGCTCCAAGATTCCCCAAGTGGATATCTGAAACCATGGATAGCATCAAACCCTATATACTATGTTTTTTCAGTAATCCTGTCTAAAGCTGGTATTTTTCATTGTGAGAATTTTTTTTTATGTTTTAAGGCTATTCAATTTCCCATTATGTCTTGAGTCAGTAAGTGCTATACTTTACTAAGAGTTTGTCATTTAATTTATGCTTTTAGCTATAATAGCATAAATTTGGTCATTTCTGAAGCATCTGTACTATTATCTCCTTTTTCATCCTAGATTCTGCTTTGTGATTTCTCTTTTCCCTGATTAATCTTGCCAGTGGCTTGTTAATTTTGTTAGTCTTCTCAAATAATCTATTTTTAGCTGCATTGTTCCCTCTTTGAATTACTTTATTTTCTCTAGTTCATTAATTTTTACCTCCATCTTTATTATTTCCTTTTTATTTTAATTAGAGTAGGTCATTATTTTTTCTCTAATGCTTAGTTATTATCCTTCAGCTTTATTCCTGTAACGTAAGCATTAAAATCTTTAAATTTCCATAAAGTATCACTTTAGCTATGCAAGTTCTGACATGTAGTGTTTTATTATTGCTATAATTATAAATATTTACTAAGCTTTCCTTTGGCTCACAAGTTATTTGTAAATAAACATATTTATTTCCAAACATACAGGGAAATTATTTTCCTACTTACATCTAAGTCAACAGCATTGTAAACAGAGAATACAGTATGATGCAATCACTTAAATTTGTTAAAATTGCCTGTGTTTGATCAGAATGTGATCAATTTTTGTAAATGTTCCTCATGTACTTTAAAAGAATGCCACAGTTATGAGGGTGCAATGTTCCCTACATATCCATCACAGCAACTTTGTAGATCCTATGATTAAAATCTTCTATATATTTTTACTTTTCCTTCTTGTTCTGACATTAAGAGAAATTATTTTAAATACCCTACAGTAATGATAAATTTGGTTTTCTTCTGCAGTTCTTTTTGCTTAATATATTTTAAAAGTATACTATCAAATACATACTAATTTAAAATTATATCCTCCTTTTATCATTTAGTGACCCTCACTCTCTAGGACAATTTTTTTTGCCTTAAAATCAACTTTATTTGATATTAATATAGCCACACAGCCTATCTTTTGATTAGTAATGTCAGACATATTTTTTTTATCCTTTTTACTTTCAAGCTTTTTACATGCTTTTTAAGGTATGCTACTTGTAAACAGTATAGAAATGAATTTTGTGATTTTATCAAACCAACCAACAAGTTTCTGTCAAACTGGGAATTTTGTCAACTCACATGTACTGTAATTACGAATATATTTGCATGTATTACTACTATCTATTTTTGTGCTAGTTATTTCTCCTTCCTCAATTTTTTTTCAGATGTAATATTTTTTCCCATTTCCCTTCTTTACTAGTTTGGAAGACACACATACCATTTCTAGATTTTTATTCCTTATCTTAGAAATTTTAAGATGCATATAACTGGCCAGGTTCAGCAGCTCAGCCTGCAATCCCAGCACTTTAGGGGGCCAAGGCAAGTGGATTGCCTGAGCCCGCGGATTTGAGACTAGTCGGGCAACTTGGCAAGACCTCGTCTCTACAATAAATCAAAAATTATCCAGGCATGGTTACGCATGCCTGTAGTTCTGGCTGCTTGAAAGGCTGAGGCAGAAGGATCGCTGGAGCCCAGCAGGTTGACGCTGGGGTGGCTGTGAGCATGCCACTGTACTCCAGCCTGGGCCACAGAATGAAACTCCAAATCACCAAAAAAAATGCATATAACTTACAAAAGTCTACACCTAATCAATAATTTTATCCTCCTCCCAAGTTTTATACAGTGTTTGTCTATACCCACCTGTATATATCACTTCCTGTGTTCTTTAGCCTTTTCACATCTCAGACGTTCCACCTGCAACCACTTTAAAGATCTGTGAGAATGGGGTGGATCAGAAACTTAGAGAATGCAATGGCAGAAGTATAATCCACTACTGTTACCAAGGACTTAACTAAAGATAGCAATTCCCAGGTTCTACAAACTCAAGCAAAAATGAAAAAGATGGGGGTTACCATTACCATAAAACCTTAAAATATGTAACCCCTCTCCCACATGCTTAATATAGTGTCAAAGAATAGACTGCCAAGATCTGCCTGTATTGCCCTGAACCATTTTTAAAATTAGTATAGTAAAATTCCCTATCTATTATGAAAAAAAGACAACGATGTTCCCCAACAAAAATCATTTTGATTTGATGACAGTTAAAATTATATTTGCAAATATCTGTCTGGGGATGTGGAAACACCTCTTATCAACAGGGTGCCTGAATGAAACATAATTGTACACCTAACCCTTAACTGTACCCCACAAAACCATAATAAAAATATTGATTATGAAAAAAATAAAATAAACTATTTTACCATATAAAAAATTATATAGCATTTTGTAACTATTCAGTTTCACCAGTCACACATTATAACACAGACAAATAAAGCACATAAACACAGCACAGCGAGGTATAAGTGAATACTAGTAAAATGAGGTTAATTTTTAAAGTTTTGATTCAAAAACATATATAGTATATAAGAACACAGAACACACAAACCTTAATTCACATACAAAACAAATCACATAAGAAATACTTAAAAAACTGTAATCCCAGCACTTTGGGAGGTCGAGGCGAGAGGATTGCTTGAGCCCACGGGTTCAACACCCACCTGGGCAACCTGGCGAGACCTCATCTCTACAATAAATCAAACACTAGCTGGGCTGGGCATGGTAGTGTGTGCCTATACTTTCGGCTACTTGGAAGGCTGAGGCGGAAGGATCGCGGGAGCCCAGCAGGTCGATGCTGCAGTGGCCGTGAATGTGCCAATGCACTCCAGTCTGGGTGATGGAGTGTTAAACTTAGAGGTTGAAACATGATAAGGTGTATTTTCTCAACATTTGTTATTTAAAAAATGCACTGGTTTTAATCTATACAAATAAAGCTTGATTTTTTTTATTCAATAAGAAAACATATACCAGGCTGGAATCATGGTTTATTTTGAATGAGAAATATTCAGGTAAATAAAGTTTTATTTTATTTGGAATTTAAAGTTGTGTAGTTGCCTAGATAATTTAAAACAGAAAATAAAAGGCCAGCTCACTTATTAGCCTCATTTATGATAGGTAATCAAGTACTCTACCAACCCAGCTTATAGAATGGCAGGAATAGTCTAATTGCATTTTATTAAATATCTATGGTACCTGAGCCCGCGGGTTCGAGACCCATCTGGGCAGGCGAAACCTCATCTCTACAGTAAATCAAAAAAAAAAAAAAAAAAAATTCGCCGGGCGTGGTAGCGCGCACCTGTAATTCCGGCTACTCGGAAGGCTGAGGCAGAAGGATTGCCGGAGCCTAGCAGGTCGAGGCTGCGGTGGCCAGGAGCGGCCACTACACTCCAGTCTGGGCAACAGAGTGAGACTCCAGCTCAAAAATAAAATAAAATAAAATAAAAAATATCTATGGTATAGAACTGATATCAAAGAACAATAACAGGTTTATGAGATGGAGCTCTACACAGACCCATTAATAAATGTCAAAAATAAACCAGAAAATTATCAAGTAATAATAAACAAAAAGTTTTAAATCCTTGTAGAACCATAATTAATGGCAGTAAAACCATCTTACTCCATAGGACTGTAAATCACTTGTTTGGGTTGTGATTTATTCATTCAAAAAAAAAATAAGAATACACAACTCCCCATAAGAAGGCAGAACACAGAAATGCACAGCCAACTTGGTGCATATATTTCAGTCACCAACTCTAACCTAAGGTCATTTATGCTTCTACTAGTGTAAGACTTCTATTGATATTATGATGATG
This sequence comes from Carlito syrichta, assembly GCF_000164805.1. Classification (NCBI taxonomy): domain Eukaryota; kingdom Metazoa; phylum Chordata; class Mammalia; order Primates; family Tarsiidae; genus Carlito; species Carlito syrichta. The sequence goes on from NW_007217918.1 coordinate 4,557, forward strand.
GTAGAAGTGATAGTGGTGGCAGTGATGGTGGTGGCAGCACCATTTCAAAGCAATTACTGTATGAATCTATTAGCATTATTAGAACAGAAATAAACAAGTGGTTTATAATCCTATGGAATAAGATGATCTTACTGCCATTAGTTATGTAAATTAATTATGTAAATTATCCAAGGATGTAAATTACCCGTCATTTACTATTACTCAACAATTTTCAGGAAAGCAGGATGAATCAGATTTTACTTTTACAACTTTTTCCACTTTTAGTAAAGCAAGCATATGTAGTCTCAAATTTGCAATCATCTTAATATATAAAGAAGCAAAATTATGAATTGCTATATATAAATATAATTATGTCACATCTTGCTTCAGGACCTTTGGTAATTCCTCATTCAAGATAAAATCTAAACCAGCATAACAACACAAAGCTTGTTTCTTCATTAGCTTACTATCTAATTCTCTAACCTCATCTTTAGCCATTCCTCCACTCACCCTACAGGGTTTTACCTGCAGGTCCCACAATGTGTGTGTGCACGTGTGAGTGTGTGTAGGTCATGTCTTTATGTACATACTAGTCCCCCTGTATGGAACATTATTTTCCACATTTTCACTAAGAGTAACCCACACACAGCTATTAAGACTTGGCATAAACACTATCCCCTCTACATATATGGAATAGAATATAACATCAGTGGCTGGGCTTGATGGTTCAGCCTGTAATCCCAGCACTTTGGGAGGCCGAGGCAAGTGGATTGCCTGAGCCCACGGGGTCGAGACTCGCCCAGGCAACTTGGCGAAATCTCATCTCTACAATAAATAAATAAAAATTACTACGGGCGTGGTAGTGCACGCCTGTAGTTCTGGCTGCTTGGAAGGCTGAGGCGGAAGGATCGCTGGAGCCCACCAGGTCAAGGCTGTGGTGGCCGGGAGCGTGCCACTGCACTCCAGTCTGGGCGACGGAGTGAGACTCCAACTCAAAAAATAAATAAATAAATAAATAAAAGAATATCACATCAGTTACCAAACTATATTCTCAAGATGTCTTTCTTTCCCTGTATTTCTTCCCTACTACACTGTAAGCTCCTTAGATCCAGGTATTGTATCTGTCATCGCAGAGTCTCATTGCCTAGTATACAATAATCCATCATATTCATTGCATAGATGAACAAACTTAGGCCCAGATAAATTGAACTGTTTTCTCAATTTCATAGGCCAATTAATGGTAAATTCAATATTAGAATCTAAGACTTCTATCTCCCAGTTCAATACTCTTTCTATAAATGCACCTAAAAATACCAAACCAGAAGGAACTATGCATTAATATCTATAATGTTCAAGACACACAGAGATAAAATGAGTATAAAAAAGTGAGATCTTTAAAAACAAAAATAAGATACAAATTGGTTATAATGGATTTACAAGGACAAAGATTAGTTGATGAAAAGAAACAGAAAATTCAGGCAGAAAAAACTATCTTGAAAATAAGAACTATATGGGCATTAGTACAGTGACATCTACCTTTTTTAGGGAAAACACAAATAAATATGAGCAAATATTATACAACTATGATAAGTATTGATAAATATGAGCAAATAACTATCTGTAATCAATTCATTGAAGTTCAAAAAAACAAAAAACTTTTTATTTAGCTATAGCAAAATAAATGGTAAAACATGTAACTAGAAATTAAGCGTTGATGTCAAGGATAAATTATGATCCTTAATGAATTCAAGATAAAGGTACATTTAAACCACACTCCCATGTAAAACTATAAGCTAAGGAATGTGAAAAAGAATTGATATGCTACTAAACTCCTTAAAACTATGTAGTAAAACAGAGACCACAAAGATAACATACACATTCTGCTTAACATGGCCACTCTCCTTATGCATCTTTCTCTGAAACTGTAGCCTTACTAAAGTATGTCTCAGTAAATTAAAAATGTGTCAAAGACTCAAAAAATCTTGAAAACACTGGCTAGGCACAACACAATTGCTCTCATTTAAAAATTATTAAAACCAGGAAGGTAGGATTTATGTTCTTTCTGACACAACACTTAGCTTTGATTCTTAGTTGGGCCCTGAAAAATATTTTTCTAAACTCAAATACAAAATTCTCATATTTAATTTTGATGAGTTTAGACCAAGTTTTTGTCTCTTGCAAACTACTGAAGGCTATCTCGGCAGACATAGATAAAGACAAAACAGTGTATGGACAAAAATTAATGTGTAATGGGCCACAGATCTAAATATCAAAGCTATAAGACTAAAAGAATGGAAGCAAATAAATCTTCACCTTGGAGCTTGCAAAAATATTTTTAGAAAGGACACAAAAAGCACAAAGCCTAAATGACTAAAATTATTAATTTGGACTTTATCAATATTTTAAACTTTTGCGCTTCAATGATATCATTAAGAAAATTAAAAGACATGCCACAGAAAGGGAGAAACTATTATATATATACAGACATACACACTCAACAAAGAACTCGAGTCCAGAATAGACAATGAACTCTTATAACTCAGTAACACAAAGACAAGCAACCTAATTACAAATGGACAAATGATTTGAACAGATATTGCACAAAAGAAAATATACAAATGGTCATAAATACAGCAAAAGATCTTCAAACACCATTATTTAGCAGTGAAATCAAAATCAAAACCAAAATGATTCTATCACTAAGCTACTAGAATGGCTAAAATTAAAAACAAAGACAAGTGTTTGTGAAGGTGTGGAGCAATTAGAAACTCTCACACATCACTGGGGGGGAATGTAAAAATGTTACAAGTACGTCACAGTTTCTTACCAAGTTAACCATACACTTACTATCCGACCCAGCAATTGTACTCCTAAGTATTCACCCAAGAGAAATGTAATCATATATCTGCATAAAATTTTTTATGAATGTTCACAGCAGCTTTATTCATTGAGCAAAGAACCAGAAAGCAACCCAAACTAATAGGTCCTTTGTAGGTGAACGGCTATACAACTCATGTTATATTCATACAATGGAACACTACTCAGCAATACAAAAGGAACGAACTACTGATACTATGAATCTCAAGAATATTACACTGAACAAAAGAAAGTAGACAAAGAGTACATGTACATACTGTATGGTTCCCTGTTCTATGAAACTCTAGAAACAATAAATATAATCTCTAGTGACCAAAAGCAGATAATTTGGTTGCTAAGGGCCACAAGTGGGGAGGCTGGCTGAGAATAGATACAGGAGAACTTTTCAGGGAAATAGAAATATATCTACATCTTGAGTGTGGTGCTGGTGGTTACACATGTACATAAATATGTCAAAACTCATCAAAATGTACATGTATCATGGTATATCTTATTGTATATAAATTATACCAAATAAAATTTATGAAAACAAAAAAACACACATCAGGGTACAGTTATAACTTTTGTTTTAGTACTGCCCTGATCTATATCTTAGCAACAAAGTAAACCATCTTCTTCAACATTTTCCAAGTCAAAAGGATGCAAACTCCATAGTACTTAAACTATTAAAGTACAGATTATACAGTTTAGCTTCCTTGGGTTGGATTCTTTGATTTGTGCAACCGAATAACAATGAGACATCCTTGAAGTCCATGTCAATACTACACATAAAAGTGATATGGTGAGGTCTCTCTCGATATAATGCCCCTTAAAATGAATGCAAGGAAGCCTTCCTAACGTTGAATGACATACCACATACAGCATTAAGATGAAGCTTTAATGTGTATTACTAGTCTACTGATGATTTAACAAAGAACCTTGTCTAAGATCAGAACAACTAAGTAATGTTTTAAGACCAAAGCTACAAAAAAAATAAGCAAATTTTATAGCAACATCCTTTTAGACAGTAGTTACATTAGAGTTAATACCGGATAAGAGGACAAGAAACTGCCAATTGATGCAAAATGTATTTAAAACAAATAAACTCAATCTATTAAGCAAAAATTTAAGCAAATGTGTACTGAACACTTAAAACATGTACTAGCACAACCTTTCCTATTCCTCTTTTAGTCTTCCCAACTCTGAGGTGTATATGCCCAATTTACATACAGGAAAACTCAAGCATAGGGACACTAAGGAACATGGTCAAGGTGACACAGTAAATTACAGGAACAAACCCAAACTTTTTTTTTTGGTGAGTTGGAGTCTCACTCCATGGCCGAGGCTGGAGGACAGCCACCCAGCATCGACCTGCTGGGCTCGGACGATCCTTCTGCCTCAGCCTTCTAAGAAGCTGGAACTACAGGCATGCACTACCATGCCTGGCTTATTTTTTATTTATTGTAGAGACGAGGTCTTGCCAAGTTGCCTGGGCTGGTCTTGAACTCACAGGCTCAGGCAATCCGCTCACCTCGGTGTCTCAAAGTGCTGGAATTACAGGCTGAATCCAAACTTTTAACCACTGTACTTGTTCCTCTTAAGAAAGACATTCTATATTCAAAAGGTGAACTCTAGATGCATTAAAGACATAAATGTTCAAGGTAAAACTATGAAACCAATAGAAGAATATCTAGGAAAATATGTTTGTAATCTATAGATTAGAAAGGATTTCTTACTACCCATGAAGTCAAAATTTTGATAGATTTATACATTAAAAATAAAGATTTCCGTACCCTAGTCAAAGCCAACATATGACTGAATATTAGGGAATCTTATTGCAAACATACAAGTAATTCTGAGAAAGCAACACAAAGAAGTGGAAAACCACCTAAAAAGATAGGCAAGGGTCTGAACAGACCAGACATAAAAAGGAAAACCCAAATTGCCATCAAGGATATGAAGAAATGATCAATCTCCCTAGTAAACACAGAAATGTAAAGTAACCATGAGATTCGATTTAACAACTGACAAATAAGCAAAATACAGGATGTTGTAGAATACCAAAGACTGGCAAAAATGTGAGAACATAGGATTTATTTTACATTATTGGTGAAGGTAATAAAAAATTGCTGTTTTAAAAATAATCTGGCAGAACTTAGTAATACTAAATATGTGCCCGATCTACACTCAACAATACTATTTCTGGATATATGTTCCCAGAGAAACTCTTTCATAGCCATTAGCAACACATATGAGAATGTTTATTATAGCACTATTTGTATACAAGAGTTGGAATCAACGTGGGCATCCATCATTGGGGAATAAATAAGTAATTTGTGTTGATTGTACAAATGAAATGCTACACAGTTGGAAGCAACGAACTAGATGCACATATAGCAACATGAACAGATCTCAAACAATGTTAAGTAAAGAAAACAATTATACAGCAAAGTAGCTGTTATGTAAATGCAAAACATACAAAGAGCTACAAAATTTTACAAGGATAGCTATATAACCAAGAAAACATATAAAACACATTAGATTTGATCCAAGTGAGGGGTAGGAAGACTAATGGGAATTGAGATTGGGAAAAATGACCACAAAAATCCAACCAAGAGAATGCCTCTAAATAATACTAAGGTTTTGCATCTGAAAAGTTTTAACTGATATAATAACACAAACTACTAAATTTGATAGATGTATACAATATATGTATTGGAAGTCCCTTTTTCTGAGATGACTGAATATTCTACACATTTTGGTTTTAACTATGATCAATCTGAAAATCCATGGCACCTAGTTCTTGCTTGTTACCATCATGGATAAATATGCTCACAAATGGCCTAATAAAGGGCATACTGAACTAAGAACCTGAAAAGCTGTGACCTACAGCAAGCTAACTAGTAATGTAAACCTTCCAAAATCATTTTGCTCTTAGACTCTGTTTGCTTTTCTGCAAAAATAGCTTTGTTTTATTCTCCCAAATCTCTCCAACTCCAAAATTATTCCACTTTATTTTCTTACTTTTTATTCACATGAAATTTATTTTCTCTTCACCAACTCCTCCCTCCCTTGCTTTTCTCCTCTTCCTCCAAAAGCAATAAATAAGAGTATCAAAAGAGATTCAGGAAAGTGAAGTAGCAGTAAGAGTGAATAGCACCTTAGTTTTAGGGTAGAAAAAAGAAAACATTAATAAGATACAGTGATTTTCACAGCCCTTTCAAGTACACAAGGCAGAGCAAGTTTAACTTGAGCCCAGGTTCAGACAATTTATTCCTTGAAGGATTTTACCATATCATTCTGTCTTGACATTACCCCTTCTCAAAACACATTTTAAAGTCTTTTCTAAAGTTTCTACTTAAAGACCCTAAATTTCAGCTTATCTGTATCAGTTTTCAATAAAAAATTATTTTGAACAAGAATATCGTCCGCATTTAAAATGTATGATTCTAAGAAAATGATGAGTTTTTAAATTAGCAAACTAGTAAACACTCCGCAAGATCTACTTTAAAAAAAAAATCCCAAAGCCAAACATTGTTAGAATTGTGAATTAAAGAATATAAAGACCTTAAGAGTAAGGAAAATCAGAATATATTATAGAATAGTGAACAAGATATCTAAAGAATAATGGTATCTACATTTTATAAAAAGAAAATTGAAATCACAATATTTAAAATATCTAAAAATTCAAAATTAGAATGTTTTAAAAGCAAAAACAGAGAACTTTCAATATAAAATACAATAAACATGATAATTTAACATTATCTGTAGATTTATTTTCCACTCATATTTAACTGTAAGTATGGACGGAGGAGAGGAAAGGAAAAGGAGGATGGGATATATTAAAAGATCATAAAACATCTGTTACTAATAATTTCAGCACAGATGTAGTTACTCCACAAGAGAAAAAGGGTTTCCCAGGTTGCCATACTATAAGGTTTTCTATGAACAGTCACAGTTTACACTTCAATCTCCATGTATTATCAGGTCTCCATAAATACATAATGTTGATTATGAGAAGCAATGTGTATATGGACAGATACCTGCAATCCCTATGTATAGAAAAACATAAACTAACAGGGAGCTATTTGAAGAAATAAACTAGAGAAAAAATACTTCTTAGGGAATGACAAATGAGAATTTAATAAAGGTTCATAGTTATAATAGGAGTACACACTTGAACTCAACTTTTTTGCTTTTCCTTTAGAAATCCTTCCATTTATCTACACCCATAATATATACTCCAAAATGTTTTCACACAATTAATGAAGTTCTAAATAATAATATCTTTCTGAAAACAGTCCTAAAGAAAATTTTACTTATTAGAGAGAATTTTGCTATTTAAGTACCCTATTATATTGCCATATTTTTAAACAACCCAATTTCAAATTTAATCCACCTCCACCAAGGTTAAAATCAAGACACGCTTACACCATACTAAAAGTTCTTATTTAGTAAAGTTGATGTCCTAATAATCCTTTAGCAATACACTACTTAAAACACTGTCCCATCCAAAGGAACAATTATTTTCTATGACAATGCCTAAATAATAGATCAGATTTAATCTAAACAGGGTTGTGCAAAACTTTTTCTATTACATGCACATCAATTTATTTCCTACTTTTTGCTTATGTCTAGTTCAATGATTATTTAGCTAATAGTATGTACAACACCTGCCCTTTTAAAAATGTTTTAAACCCCATTTTTTATCATATTGCCCAATTAGGGCATTTTTTTTCTTGTTTGAAATATTTTTGCATTTTCTTTCAACAATGCACTTTTATTTTAGCTTGTCTCTTTATTAAAAATAAACAACATGTATTTTCCCATAAGTTAGTGATAATCCTGCAAAGATTGAACCACCTTTTTCAATTCTAAATATTATTTCTACAATTTCATCAAGTTCTCTAACCTTTCATTGCACTTTTGCACACCACTGCACATCTTCTCACAACATCTGCATGATTTTTCTCCTTCTCTACTGCAATTCAATGCAGGTAGTTAAGAGTAGCTAACAATATAATTCCACATGACATTACATCTGTGTCTACATCTGGCTCTAATCACATGCTTAGAAGTGATTTACAGGTAAAAGCAAAAGGGGGGAAACAAAATAAAAATACAACTAAGAACTAATTATGTTGTTATTTTTTAAATACTCTCAATACAATAGAAGCTTCTCAGCCTATGCTGCAAAGCTAACTAAAATTATATACATAGGACAGTGTGACATTTCAAAAATTCTAGAGACTTAATAAATATTTCACATGTTTTTTATATCAAGGTCATCCTAACAAATGATTGTTGCTTTCAATTTATAAGATACTTTATTAAGTTTTGCTCCATGCTACAATGATGTATCTCATAACTTTGTGGTAAAGTTCTCAGTTCATCAAAAGGTAAGTGAATCACACCATTTACTACTGAGCTCTCAGAAATTAGCAGAACACCAAATTTAAAAAACACCTGTCAGGCTATGAAAAACTGTATTTACACTTACACACACACACACACACACACACACACACACACACACACACGAAGAACCATGACACTCTAAAATGAGAAATTAACACAGGCTTACCTGATAATGCAGGTAATTCCTACTAATTCAATATAAACAGTATGATGACTATTGCTTTTTTACCAGTAGTAGTACATTTATAGAAACACCATTACAAATAAGGAAATAAATACTTCTAATAGTCTGTCTAGTAAAAGGCTTAAAGTTTACAGTTATATTAACATAACTATATGGATGCAAAAGACAACTAAATACATTAAGTTTTGTACAATTATTTATACGTACAAGTTATTTCAATCTACATTGGTTGTTGAAAATAGTACTTCTGTGAATACAAGCATACAACAATGAACAAACTATAGAGACTTTTCCACTGCATTTAAAACCTCAAAACAAACACATTCCTTAACTTACAACTGGTAAACTTAAAATTTATAAACTACCTGATTCTTAAAGTGAAAAGATGGATGGAGAGGACCACCAGTAGGAAAAGTACTTGAAAGGAAAGGAAAAGATAAGATCTAAAATCACTAATATCTGAATGACTGTTGGTTAACACCTCCTTCAGTAATTGTCTGCCAACCCATCTACAGTCTTAGTTTACACAAGTTATGGAAAAGTAATTACACAGTATTACCAATCAACTAATTGCAGTTTTCCTTACCATACCTAACCATTTATATCATTTAACATTTAAAATATATTTTTTCAGGAATTCTACGATGAAATAAAAAGGATAAAAAACGTAATAAATGTGCAAAAGAAATAAGGGACAACTATTACACATTCTTTTCCAAACCTCAGAACAAAAAACAAAACCCTTTTAAAAAAAGAAGTAATACAACTACTCTAAAGCAAGACTGATAGCAATCTCAATTCAAGATTTAAATAGCTCAAACTTAAAAAACGATTCAAGCTGAAACATTCCTACTTCTTTCTAGTCCCAGCAAACTAGAAAATGATTATGCCTAAATTGCCCAAGGCTACTTTTAAGTTAACAGTAAGACTCAGAATTATACTGAAAGTCTCAATCAGCAGAGGAGATAGAAAGACTTATGATACTATTACACCAATAATCATTTTTGTTAGCATCCTCTACTGGTGGCTTCCAATGATAGCAAGAGGAAATGGTGCTAATGACAGAAAGATACGTACCCAGTATTCTATCTAAAGTGAATTAATCAGCATGTGGTCATTAGGAGCTAGAGTACATTTCTCAAAAAAAAAAAAAGAAAGAAAATAGAAGGGAAAAGGAAGCACAAGAAGAAAAACAGAGTAGAAAGTGCAAAAGGAGGACAGATTTTTAAAATACAACAAAGCATTACCTTATAAATGGCAAGAACCAATTCAAGCAATTCTAACGTCACTTCTTTACAGATGACTAATGTCATTACCATAAAGTTATCACACAAGGTTAGATATTTTGGCCAAACCTTGCTTGATTGGTTTACCCCGTCAAGTTACATTGATACATGATACTCCCATTAGTATCCTATCCTCAGATACATTCCAGAAAGGAAATTAAAATGTTTTACTGAAGGCTTAGCAGTAAAATCTGCATACCTTATTTCAAAATGAATAAAATATTATTTACATATAAATAACACAAAGTATCTTTAAGACTATTTCCCATCGTATACATCACATATTTCTCCATTAAAAAGATTTAAGAGTTAACATTTTTCCAGGCAATTCTCTCCAATAAACATCTGCAACTTAAATATGACTGCATTGCTAAGAAATATTAACCAGCACCTATTCTGAGGCTTCACAACACAATGGAGTATAACTTCATTTTTAATTTGCAAAATATAAGGCTAAATCAAATAGCATGGCTGTAGTCATCAGCAATGAATGAAATGCATTTGAGAACAAAAAGAAATACAAGGACAGAGCTAAAAGTGATGAAAATGGAAGATACCTGTAGTAGTACAGTGCTATCTTAAACACCTTTTGTTTTCCGAGAGTAATACATACTGCAGACAAGACGTTTTGTGCTAAACAGCCCCAAATCTGTTTTTCTAATATTAAACACAAAGGAAAAACACTGACAGCAAGCGTGGTAAATAAATCCCTCCCTTGAGAATGAAAGCAGCAGACAGGAGGGGGCTGACATACATGCAGGAGAAAACTAAACACCATCTTTTTTCTACCTGCACAAGTTGCCATTTGCTGCAGCGATCAAGAACCTCTTTTTCCTGTTGATTTCAAGTACCTTTCAGGATAGCTTTTTTTCCCCCTTAAGTCATCTGTTGATATGCCTTACGAGTGTAATATTCGCATCACAGGATCTTTAGGAGAGAAATCCATTCTTTCCTGTTCAGGTAAACATGTTTACAGCAGCTGCACCGACGCTGGGTGGTTCAGACTCACATGTCACACACATGTCGTCAGCAACAAGAAAAGCCCCTTTCTCTGGCGATCAACATTTTAAATAAGGTAAAAAGCGAACAGCCGTTCCCGAACCAACTTACCTTTCATAAAGCCACATCAGCAACAGCGGCAACAGCTTGATATAGAACACACACTATTTGACGCTAAAACAGGAAATTAAAATTGCAATCGCCTAGGCTCCGCTCCCTGCTATAACGAGTCATCTCTCCACAATGAGGATGCCAAAATGCCTTTCAATCACAACTAGCAGGCGTCTTTAAATGCAAATATTTATTTGAATAATTAAAATCACCCCTGAAAGCAGTGATTTTTAATGTCGGCTAAAATACGGTTAAATATCTGTCCACTGGCTGAAAGGAACAGCTTAGAAATCTTCGTATCTGCTTCTAGACAGGAAATCCCACACAAACCTAAAATTGCCAGGAAAGGTTACAAAACCTGGCGTTTCGCATCCCGGAGGGGCGGAGGACCGGAGCCGGGGGCGGGGGCGGGGGCGGGGGGCGCGGGAGAGTTTTCACCGAAACACGTATCTCCTCGCTTTCTGGACGCCACGGCGCTCCCATTGCGGGCGCATTTATTCGCCCACTCTTAAAACTCGCTTTAAAAATAACGCCCGAACCAGACGAGCCCG